>NC_077223.1:72677916-72980807 GCF_024763615.1 Phlebotomus papatasi
CAATGTTCCTTTGGAGGCAAACTATAAGACACCACTACATAATACTATACGTGGCCAATTCTGCCCCGATCTCCCCTATCACTAGAAGTACCTCTTGCAACCAGGAGTTCTAAGAGCGCAGGATCTGAAGTTACCAAGAATTATTAAAAAAAATGTCATGGAACAGGATAGAAGAAAACTCATGTGATAAGGTTTATTGAAAGTATAGAAAAAATAGTATTTACTTGCTTACTCAATATGTATTGAAGATCCATTTCTTCGGTTTTTGGATATGCTTTATCTTTGAGCAAATAAAAACTACATAGGGTAACGTGTGGTATTTCGGGACACTTTTTAGCACATTCAAATTTCAAACAGCCTAATGACTTCTCAAATCATTTTTTTTCTCTCTTAATACAAATTTTTATGTTCCTTATTCTATCCAGAATAAAATTCTTACCGAAAAATGTTGAAAAATGCATAATTTTTTATTGAGAATAGCAAAAAATGTAAAGTAGTAAGAATGGTATATTTCGGGACAGTTAGGGATTTCGGGACAGACAAAAGTCGCTATTATGCAAATAAATTTCACCGAGCCTGATTATTTACCTTTAAGTAGAAGTTCTAAAATTCACTCTTTTATAAAAATTTTGTTTAAATTTCACTTTTAAAGTGACTTAAATCGAAAAAAAACTAAGCACTGTTTGTGTTGACATCTGCAAAATTGACCATACTGAAGGTCTTGTAAAAAGTGAAATGTTACACTCACAACTCACGCGTATTTCACGCATTAAATTAAATAAAAGTTCAGAAGTTTTATGTTTATCTGATACGTTAAGAGCTTAATATTTCATATAGAACTTAAACATAAATAGAAAACAAATATTTATAGGATTTTTGATGTGTCCCAAAATACACATATTACGTCCCGAAAAGCACCTTGTCCAGAAATACCACATGTTACCCTATACAAATTTTTCTTCTCAAGAAGTTGTTACAGTCTAAATTCCTAATGTACAAACAAACAGATATAAAAAACATACAAAAAATAAAGATACAATAGAGAACAGCTCAAACTACAAAACTGTTAGAAAAATAATTAATTGTTAAAATTACAAAGAAATAATAAATAAATGACATTGGAACAACGTATTTAAATATCACAGTTCCTATACTTCATTAATTTTCAAAAAAATTATAGTACTTTTGTAACTCAGTCAAAGAGATAAAATTTCTAAACAATTTATTTTTTAATACAATTTAACAAGTATTTGCGTAACATATGCACATTACTAATACTAGTCATAATCAATAGCAAAATTTTTACTGTAAAATTATTACTTTTTACTGCTCCTAGACAGTCTACAAACGGACTTCCAACTAACACGGGATATGAAAATGATTACCTTATAAACACTAATATTTTAATATGATTAATAATAATAATAATGACACCCTAACAGCCCACACCTGTCGATCCTCCGCTACTTCGGAAAGATGTTTGAAGGCGATTACAAGACGACTCAAAGCAAGATCCTGAATTTATCTCAACCACCTTGTTCCGGATCTGCTCCGAGATAGCGAATTTTGTGCCAAAAAACATTTGAGGGATAGTTACTTTAGGGAAAAGCAATCTAACTTCGGACGCCTCAAGCTTAGAACAACTTATTTTTCCCAACTCGTTTCTAATGAATTAAATACATTAATAATATAATATTTTAATTTAATAGCTATTGACGAGTGCCTCAAATTGCCTAAAAAGAAAAACCTTGAAAAAAAACCATTGATTGGTAAAATTCTAGCATGAAAAAATGAGTTGTCCGAAGCTTTAATCGTCTGAAGGTAATGCAATTTCCCCTACTACTTTAACTTGGAAAATAAGAAGAACAAATGGACTTCGTTTGCTTTAGAAAGCATACATTAAACATATAGGGGAAAGCTTTCAGACTTCGGACATACTCTGGGTTTAAACACTTCATATTTTTCCTACATTCCTTTAATTAATCTGGCTCACACATTTCCTGAAAAAAGTCAGATTCATCAAAAGGTATGTGAGAAAAATATGAAATGTTCAAAGCCGGAGTATGTGCAAAGATTGAAAGCCTTCCCCTACTATCGCAATTGACTTCTAAAAATTGAATAAATGCCTCACGGAGATTTCTAGGTAGACCAAAAAGATAAAAAAACACCGATCTACAAGCGTAAGTCAATCTTCAGACTAGAGGTTCTATCATTTCTCAATTTCTCAATCCCCAGTTCTCAAAATCATAAATAAAAAGCAATTTTATTGGTTTATTAGAATCTAATAGGTAAATTGCCTTTAATAAATCCAAAACTAAGTCAAAATTTAACAAAAAAAGTCGATAAATAAGAAATTGGAGAAGTTCAGCCATATGGATAAGCCTTAGGCCACATGGAAGCCCGTAATGCCGGCTTCAGACTCGAGGTTTAGCCCAGTTCCCGAAGGACTCAAGATCTAAATAACAAGCAATTTTATTGATTTTCCAAAATCTTATGGATCATTTGCCCTTAATATCTAATTCTAAACAACAATTTCCTAAAAAATCGTGCCTGATAAGGAATTAGTGAAGTTAAACCAGATGGCTAAGCCTTAGATCTGCAGCATGTATAAGTGTCTACATTACACATTGGAAACAATTTTCGTAAAAATGGATTTTATTATGGAAATTGCTTTATATTTACTTAATATAATTTAATTTTTCTATCGCTCTTGGAATTTCCTAACCTTCACTGATCAAAAGGCAGCAGAAAAAAATAGTGAATAATCTAATACATACAAATAGTAAAATGGTTAAAGTAAGTGACAGATAGAATTAAATTTCAGGAATAATTAAAAACAAATAGTTTAGTCAAGTAAGATATCAGATTAACCAGTGAAAAAATCAAAATTGATGAGAAATCACTTTAAATCACAATTGATCAAGATATTTTATAACTTTCTAAAATTTGCTTTAGCAAAAATATTTAACTGTTTTTAGGCATTGAAAAAATTATGATTTTCACTCACCAAACTTAATTTTTACCAACAAGATTTATACCAGTACTAACGAAAATATTAATGTTCTTTTGAATAATTTTTATAATTACCTTAATCATAATTTTTTCAATGATTGGCAATAACACAATTATTTTATTACTGAATCATATAATTTTGTATAAATCATGCCAATAAAAATTTTCAAACAACACAATTCCTTCAGATTTTCCAACTTGTGGTTTCCACTTTTCCAACATAACACACACATTGTGCACAAAGTTTACCTTATTGGAAGAAGTTCCTTCAGAAATTCCGGCAATTCTGTATCTCATCCACTGAAACATGATGCTAATCAACTTTAGAATAAACTGCAAACTCGTGACCTTTTCAGTTCTTTGATGTAATTTCCAACTCATTACTTTAGTCTCACACACCCAGCAAAATCCCAACACATCCGTCGACAATCAAATGCCAATTAATTAGGGGAAAGAGTTTCAGGAATATCTGCCTCTACCCTCTGGAATACCTCTCTTCTAGTCACATGTTGGCAATGAAATTGGCGGGAAACTACATCGCACTAATTGTGTCTGAGGGATATTTTTTATGCCTCGCAGGGGTTGGGATTTTTTCTACCCCTCTTGTTCTGGGACACATTAAAAAAAATCCCTGGGTGGATGAGAAAAAACTGCGCCATCTGACAATGTGTAGAGTGTATCAGGGCGAAGTTTTTTTTTATGTCCCATCAACTAAATTCAGAAAGAGGATAAAGCAGATTCTGTCTTGAGATTTTCTTTCTAGAGCAAAGAGACACTTACCCAACAATAAATTCTTTTTTTTTTTCAAAAAAAGCCTTGCAAACTGAATTAATTAATTAGAATGGTTGATTAATTGCCACGTGGAGAAAAAAGTTTTCGAATTAAGAACTAAGAATAAAAGCAAGGAATCATGCAAGAAAGTTTAGAAAGAATTTGCGTGATTTACTCCTATAAATACATCCCTTTATTCGACCTCTTTATTCATCTGCTGAAATGAAAGTTGCAAGTTTCCCAAGCAGAAAACAGGAAGTGAATAGCGTGGATAATCTATGAGGTTGTTTAATGTTTTATAATACTGTGATTCTCAGGTTAACCATTAAAGAATTATTGGCAAACCGAATTTTCTTAATTTTTACATTTCGTATTCACAAATATTTTAAGTTTAAATTAGTCATTTGGAACAGCTGATACCAATTTAAAAAAAAAATGTTGATACATTAACATTATAGCTCCTCTAGATTAAAATGCTAAGCTATTAAAATTTTGTAAAATAATTGGCCAAACTAGTTTAGTGTCCCCCTCAAAACACCTTATGATTGTGTCCTTATTATATTTCTTGATATTTTCTTTTAATACTAAACCTACTACTCTTTTTGATAATTTTTCTAGCGTTCTCGATTAAATGACAGACCGCGGTAGTGTAGGATACTCAACACATTTTTCTTGGGAAAAATAAAAAAATAAAATTTGAACACTAAAAAATATATTACATGCATATTTTAAGAAATTCATAAAGTTTGATAGTGTTATTGTACCGTTTAGATATGTATTAATTTTAAAAAGTTTTTAAATCGGTTAATTTGACCGGTCTTGGTAGGTTTAGTATTAATAGAATTTTTTCTTAGATCATAGATTTAAAAAAAATCGAAAAATATTATTACTTCCCACAGCAAGAGTAGGCAAAAACAGAAAATATTTGTCATTTATTCAATTCAATTACATATATATTAATGTATTATTGTATTTTAATTATATAGGGGAAAGTACTCTCCCTTCGACCGTTAATGTCTTTGAATAATGTGAATTTATTTTATTTTCCCTAAGAGAATTACATATAATTATCATGCAATTACCTATAATTGATAATAAGCTAACTAATATTTAATTGAAAAGGTGCAAGTCTCTTAAGAAAAATAAAAGAAAATTCACATTATTTGAAAGCATGAACGTTCGAAGGGAGAGTACTTTCCCCTATTATTTGTTAAGAGTTTATCTAAAATCGTAAAAAGAAGAATTCTCACGTTAAAAAGTATCAAGATTCAGTTGGTTACTTTTCCAAACTCTTTTTTAAAACGTTATATTTCCAGAACATCTTTTATGGTCCTAGGTGAAATTGGACCTCGTCAGATCGGGCCCAAAAGAAATTCCTAAATTCAAAGATTCCTATTTTTTAAAGAATTAACATTAAAAAAACTAAATTATATAGTTATAGATAAAACATAAAAAGAACTAAAATAAATCATATATAAGCGATTTTTATCAAGTACGAAATTATCGAAAATTGCATTAGTTATGTACACATAAATTCAGTGTAGATTTGTTATAAGGACAGTGCAGTATGTTGATTTTATTTATAAAAATGAAAAATATTTCTGTTAAAAGACTATAAGAGTCGATGTATTAAATAGAATTAGTGTTATTTAGTTTTATGTGTAAAAAAATAGAAAATAGAGCACTAACTTATTCGAAAAGTGAAATAATTGAAAAGTTAATATTTGAATATATTTTTTATACTGTTATTTTTTGTAACTAAAGCTGACAAAAGTAAAGGTAAATTTTTTAATATCATCAATCCTTATTAAGAGTTCGTTTAAAATTTTAACACCAAATATTCTAAATTTTCAAAATAGTAGAGTGAAAGCATTTTTGTCAGTAAAACCATCTTATAAATTTTTTTTTTTAAGAAATCCACTGTGTATGATAAAATACTCTTTTAAATGAAAATCCACTGATCGTCAAGAAGGAAAGGAGGAGCCTAAAATCTAGACTTATTTTTCAAGAGTTTTCGGTTCGTTACGCACCTTTTCCAGTGACTGAAGATTTTTTTTTTTCAAAATTAACATTAATTTACATAATGTATTCCATGTAGTTCAAAAATGATGTAAAATTGATTGAAAATACTACAGACCATGTTTAAGGTCTTAAAATGTATCGTATAATTTTTTTTAATTTTATCTTAACGATGAATAGTTTTCTATTTTCATAATAAAAATTAGAAATATATTTTTAATTGATAGTAACAAAATTTTATGTTTATTACTTACAAATATTTTCTAAAATACTGAACAAAATATTGAAACCTATTTTTTGATCAATTGATGAATTAAGAAAACACCTTGAATCGTAAAGTAGAAATGAAGCAGAAGGTTAGGAAGTGATTCTGATAAAATCTTCATTAAAATCCAAATTTGAAATCTTAAATCATAAAATTTGTAGTAAATGAATTTATTGAAATATTCTTGAAAAAGGAAAATTAAAGAAGTTACAATTAATTTGAAACCTATATCTAATTAGAATGATTTATAATCAACTTTTCTAATAAAATAATTAAAATATGTATAGTATTGCATTCATTAAAAATGTTTATTCAATATATTATAAATGCTTAAAGTCCTTAAAGTATATTAAAAATACGATTTGACTGATAAGTATTGATATGTTAGAAATGAAAATTAACTTTTATCGTCATGCTTTTAAATAAAAAATTTAAAATATTGTTAACTTGGCTCTACTTAATTTCGTCATACAGTAGAACCCCGCTATAGGCCATCGCTCTATAGTTCACAATTTATCGACCGTTGATTTCAAAACAGTAATTTTAAGTTAGGTTATGTTTTTTAGTATGCGACATGCAATGTTGTCATAATTATTTTAATATTTTTGGCAAACTTTATTGAGTAGTTGTGATAATTGTGAACCATAATGAAGAGAGCGAGGACAAGTACCACAATCACAAAGAAAGTGGAAGCCGTCGAGCAATTTCAATACTAAAAGTCGTTGATAATTTTAAAAAATGACATGGACAGTGCGACCTAAGTGTCAAATCTGGAACCAAATATGGCCTATAGCGAGGCTCTACTGGCTCTACTATATAATCCTATGAAATAGAGTTGTCAATTCAATTTTTCAAAAATTCCTTGAAGTTTTTATATTTATCGATTAATGAGTACCGTAGGATGTGGGTGACTTTGCCACCCTGAAGTTCGTAATGCAGGCTTCTGATCTAAGACTTAGCCATCTGGCTTAATTCCTGTAATTCCTAATCAGGCACGATTTTTTAGAAAATTGTTGTTTAGGATTGGGTGATATGGGCAAATGATACAATAAATTTTGAAAAATCAATAAAATTGCTTGTTATTTAGATTTTTGAGACCTTTGGGAACTGGGCTGAACGGGCTGAACCTCCAGTCTGAAGCCGGCATAAGCCTTGATTCTTTAATTCTAACACTTAAGAATGGTCATTACCGATCGGAAATGGTAGATGGGATTAGTAAAGACTATTTTCAAGTGCTGGAATTAAATAAAAGCTTACGAACAAATGGCAAAATCACCTAGATTTACGATACGAGTCATTTGATTTTTAAGACAGACTAAACACTAAACTGTTATAGATACCAGCTCTAATTCTACAAAGATTTTTCCTTATTTTCATACAGAATTTACCTATACATTAATAAAATTTATCATTTATACGGTTAACAAGTTAAAATTTCCTTTAAATACACAACCTGCGATTTTTCTATTAAAGTAATATCGAACTAAATAAGGAAAGAAAAATGTCTGAGGGAGGTATAGCGAGGATTTCTAGAGGATTTGTGCTGCGGCGAAGATCTGCGAAGGGTGAAAAGGAAAACAAATTTATTTTATTTCAACTTCCATGCAAACTTTGAATATATCTTTTGATCCAATAGCACTGAATGGGAAATAGATAAAATGCGCCATTTTCCTTTTGAAAACCCACTCCCACATCCCAGAAAAGAGAGTATAGCACTCCATGGGAGTATTTCGTATTCAGAATATATCAATATTACCCCTAATTGAAGTGTGAGAGCGCCATGTTTAAATGCTTGAGCCAAAAGCGACGACGACGTTGATGTCGACGCCGTAGGGGATGGTGAATGTCGCTTGGAAAAATATTTCAACTTCAAGTGGGTGGATTGGGTGGCTCCCGAAAGGAAGTATAGGAGTAGGGTGAAAAAAAAAAGAACCCTGCGACAGAGGGTGGATGGAAAAAAAGTACATGGACACGAAAAATAGCTTCCGAATAAAATACATTATAATGCGATGTGAGAGCTCGAGGGGGGTGTGGGCCAAAATATACAGTGTTGGGTGAAGTAAGGGAAAAAAAATTGGAAGAAGGAGGGAATAATAACAAACCTGCCGTGTTCGAGAGTTGATTTGGAGCCATATTTTCCTGCATTTGCTCCATATTATTACGCTTTTCTTCCGCCCCATAGTCATCGTCTATACTCCATCCTCGGAAAATCATTTTCCTCGCATTAATAATACAAAATTGAAAATTCAATTTCCCAATAAATACACTCCAATTCTCGGCGTGAGATTCATGGAATTTCACACCTTTTCACACAAAAATATTTCGCTGAATTTTCTATCTCTACAAATTTTGATTACCCGCCCATTCCCACAGTCAGACCCTAATTTATTCCAACATACTCTTCAATTTGGAATCCAAAAAGGACACCCTCACCTAATTGTGCGAAAGGACACATAAATTGGCCAAGAAGGACAATTTGTGGCCAAAAGACTGAAACTTAAAAAGCTCCACTCTGGACTATTAATCACGCCTCAGTCGAACACAAAGCTCCTCGTCCCATGACCCCGCCGAAAGCCCCAAAGCAACAGGAGCTCATTTGCATAATTTGCTACCAGACGGTACTCTCAGCTATCCCTGATTTGACCCATCTCCGTAGGACTTAAAACTTCCTCACCAATTAATTGATTTTCTTCACCCAATTTGGACATACTGAAAAAGATTCCTGCAAATTTGATTTTCCACGTGCTAAAAATTTTTCCTCAATTAAAGTCCTTTTAATCAAATGAAAATCAATCCTGGAAAATCGTACAATCACACCAAAAATTTTACTTCCAGAGGCTCGATATGATTTGTTGAATAATATTAAATTTGATGAATTTCTGTATACACAAAATCAATAAATCCTATTAAATGGCAATTATTCCGGCACAATTGAAGTGCGAATAAATGAACGTAATTGGCAATTGTGGAGCGGGGGATGTGAAGGGCAACTTTTGAGGCAACCTGTGGCTCTTCTTCCCATTAAATATTCCCAACGCTGAAATTGAGTTTAAATTACTTCGACTCGATTAATTCAGCACCCAAAGGAAATTAGTTAGTTTGTTGGTAAATGAAGTGAACACAAATAGACTGTAGTTGGTGGTGAGAATTAAACAACTATCTTGCATAAGGAGATTGAAATAGTTTTGAAGTAAACTTTGATAGAACATTTCTGGGCTTTAATTGGGGAAATAGTTGTTTTTGTAATTCTGAAAATCGTTTAACATTTCATACAAATGAAAGCAGGAACAGAAGTATAAAATGTTGGGTAAAATAGGGTAATTAGGGATCATGTCTATTTTAGAATTTTTAGACTTTCCCATTATTTCAGATTATTTCAGAGAAAAAGGAAGCCACGAATAAGTATAAGACTTTAAAACTGATAAGAAATCTCGAAATTCCAAATTACCCCATCTTACCCTATGCATATTAGAGTTCAGAGGGGCAATTCACGAAATTAACCAGTCAAAATTTTGACTGGTTACTGCATGTTTTCTGTGAAGCGAATTTCGCCAACCCGGTAAAAGGTGCGTCTCCTCGCTAAAAATGGAGGGTGTACAAGGTTTTGGGTCTTGTACCTGCTGGAATTTCTGGGTGTACCCAGACAATTTCACCCGCCAGCTCGAGACCGGCGGGTACGATTTTTTTTACCAAAATCTTACGAAAAAGTTATTTATTTGCATTATTTCATTTAAGTAAAGATACCCAGACACAACAATAATAATAAAATATTGTATTTTAAAATTTTATAAGCGTTAAATACTTCATGCGTTCTGAAAAATAGGTTTTGGGAAAGTTCAGTGATTAAAGGAATTACTATTTAGGGATTTTATAGGTCTCAGATTGTTTATTGTTAAGTTTTACATTTAATTTTAATATTGTTAAATTTTACAATTTTACATATGACATTATTTTTCACCAAGCTAAGACTTCTACAATGATATTAAAAAAAATTGTGATATCAAATTAACCTTCTCAAGACCACCACGTGTCAATAAATACACGCATCAAATATATTATATTTGCAACGTTTGAAGTACCATTTACCACGTTTAAGTACAAAATGAATAAAATTACTCTCGAGAGGTAATTGGTCTTTACAAACTTACAATATTTATCATAATTCTTAGAAAATATATGTGACGACATCTTTAATACCCAAATAATTTTTAACATTCTAATATTTAAAGATTAAATTGTATTTAGAATTTAAAACGAACTCAGCGTTATTTTGGAAAAATGGATTAAAATATAAACATTTATATTTGCACTAAACCAATATTGCGATATTTATTTTATTTTATATGAAGGATATGAAGCAATATAAGTAACACCATTCAATCTTCAACAAACTACACCAAAATATAAATTATATTGGTATTTAAATTAGAATTAGAATATGCTTCTCCAATTTTAAATACGCGCCATAAATTACCTGCCAATTGCGTTTTGCCTACTTTTCGGCGAATAAAGACAGACTGAAAAGTGCATTAATTAGGGTTATTTCACTTTTCGCCACACCAAATGTGTCTCCGCCATATTCGCCGCCCAGTCAATTTTGACTGGTTATTTCGTGAATAGCCCCTCAGGTCTAATTTCTCATGCATAAAATATAAAATCGAGTCAAAATGTTTAAAAAAAATCATTAATTTGAAAATATTTACCGGATTAACTAAAGATTCTTTCAAAAATAGACCTATATTTTGTCTATCCCACAATAAAGCACAAGAACTTCTTTTGAACTCTTTATTAATGTTGTGCGTTCTTGGACACTACAACTTTCTAAATCATTAAGATTTAGTAGAAGTAACTTAAAGGTACGTCATCATAGTAAAATAATCCATATTAAATATTTAATAAATTAAGCTTTAGGGAAATAGGTTAGCTTCCGAAATCGTCAATAGAACATTTTCTTCGGATTCGCCAGTAAAATTTTTAAAATATTAATAAAAAAAATTCTTAATCGAAAAGAAAATTTTTATTCAAAAAGAATAAAATAAATTAAAGCATTCGAAGGATTCGAAAGCTGACACATTCGGAAGCTGACCACCTTTCTTTAGATTGAATACTCAGTAAAATAAAAAGTTTGTCATTTGTGTGTTGAAAGTTTATCAAAAGGCTGTTTTTCCATATATGTACAAATATTAGAACAAAATGTTTCCCTCCACAACGACCAATATACTCGATACTACCAATATACTAGAATACAATATACTACATAGTATACCAATATACTAGAATACTCACTTTTTTTTTAAAAATAAATAAATAAATAACCGTAGTTGCGGGTGGCTTTGCACTCTTCTGTCCATAAGGCTTTCATTAATTCTAGCACTTTTTGATAGTCTTCGCCGATCCGGTCTGCTATGTCAAAGTATATAGGGCTAATTTATGTACCAAGTAAGATAAAGGGATCCTCAAGAAGATACTTGTAGTATCAATAAGTAATAGTTAGTAAAATGCAAATATAGGTATTTTGCCAAAAAACGGCTCAGTGAAAAAGTTATCTGAAAGTCTAATTCCAAAACCAGTTCCAAAAATGTATTCTAAATTTATCTGTAAATATAAATTAAAAATTTAATTATCATTTATTAAATAATAATTATTAAATTATTTCTGTAATTCTAAATTAAATGTTTGAGATCTACAAAATGACGCGGTGGCCATCTAGAATAATTATCAAAACCAAAAACTGAATCGATTAAGCTGAAATTTTAGTATCTTTTAGCTGATATTAAGGCATTTTCAGAACGTATCCATGTTACCATTTTTAGTCAAGGAATTATCTAAACACAGAGGCTCCAAGTTTCAAATTTTGTATGTTTTCTATGTTTTTTTTAACATAGTAAAATTTTGAAAAATAAATGTTAATTGGCTTAATATATAAATACTCATCAAATTAATGCATATAATTTTATCTATTGATCCCTCTCTTTTCATTTTAACTATCCACTTTTTAATGTTAAAATTCAAAAATAGCCGAAATAAAAGTTGAAAGTCAACCGCAATGACGGTATTTAGAAATCGGTAAAGAAACCTATTTTAGAAAAGTATTTTCACACATTATTTTTCATAAATTATTACTTTTAGGAAGGAGTAGAATTTTATGAAGTTCTATTGCTTAAGCTCTATAAAAAAGAAATTAGTACTATAATCTCTTAGCTTTTAAAATCTTCAATATTTTTACACTCCACGTCTTGGTATTAATTTTTCTTAGCGAATCAGACAATTTTGAAAAATAATGTAAGACTTTAAGGCCTCTACCTATTGGGAGATTTTTTTTCAAAAATTTCTTTTTTGAGTGAAATTTCCTACAGTGCTGTAGGTTTAAAGTTTAAATGTAAAAAAATCTGTCAAAAATATAATTTTTGACAAAAATCGTTTCCAATGTGTAGAGTGTAGATGCCTTTATTACGTCTGTTCATTTGGCAATTAATAAAGCTAGGATGCAAATTGTTAGAGATAGCAAATTAGAGTATTTGGAAGACCTCTCCAAAATGATTGGATAAATGGTTTTTAAATTAATAAGGAAAAGAGGATTTGTGGCTATAAAATAAAGAAGAGCTATTGTAAATATTTGTTGTTTTATAAACTAATTGAGGCAATGAAATTATTTAAATAGACTTTGAAAATTACATTAAGAATTATCAAATCAATCGAAATATAAAATATAAAATTCAGTTTGTCAAGACATCATCGAAATGTAAATATTGAAATAATGATGTATTGAAATATTAAAATATTGCAAAAATCTATTAATTCGTTTTCAATATTATTTTTCAGAATAGACCTGACAATATATTATCTCTGTAAAAGAAAATAATAAATTTATCTTTTGCATTGTCCCATTTAGCCCATTTAGAAATTCTTAAATATACACAAATACCAAAATTTAAAGGTCTTTCAAATTCAAAAAGTTTTACAAACCAAAAAAATTTTCAAACCATTTCCGATTTATTTAATCTCTATATTTATTTATATTCGTTATTAAGAAACAACATAACTTCTTACTTTGTTGTGTAATTCAATAAGTTTAAAAAATTTTAATTTAATATTTAATGCATTGTATGGCACCTTAATCATTTTTGATATTTTACAGGATTTAAATTTTCAAATCCACTTCTGATATCTTTAATTCAAATACACAGATTTTATTTAGTCTTCATAAGATTGCACAAATTAATTATATTAAATTTTATTTAGGTATGTTGTGGAGTAAAATATTTATTTCCAACGTTAAATTGACTTAAAATCGATTTTATCCATTTTATCACATTTTGTTGAATCCATTTTATCACACTACTGGATTTTTTCTTGAAGATTGCACATTGATCCTATCAAGTAATGTATTTCTTTTAATTCTTTCTGAATAATTTTACTACTTAGACTTAGAAGCTTAAAATTAATATTAAAGAAATCGTGACAGAGGCACTTAATTTTCAAACACATTTTTGTTATTTTCTTCACGTTAAAACCTAATCAATTAGCACCATAAAGAAATTTCATCACACTTTGCACAATTCAATTAAAAAACCACTGAGGCAAATTCTTCACTAAATCTCGTCTTCAGTTTTTGTAACCCAGAAGGTGTCTTAATTATTTAAACCACAATCCCTGGGTGTTAATTTGCACGCGCGTCAATTAGTCACTCGATTGGCATGACGTGACTCTGCGTCTTCCCTAATTGATCCTCACCATCATCCCGAGGGCTTAATTTGCCGATGAAGACACTGGCTGAGGGAGGATGAGGAAAGGTGGATAATTTGACGAAATTAAAACGCGCACCATGGAGATTCCTCGCCATCTGAATAAATACTAAATTACCGGGATAGTTTTGTCGTCACGGTGGCTGGACAGAGAAATGCTTATGGTGGCAGTATTAAGAGATAGGGTGTCGAGTCGAGGGACTGACATGGGGAGGAATGCCGTGAATTTGCACAAAACCGCACAATTATCAGGATGATTATTGCCGGAAGAATGATGGGGTTGAGAGATCACAGACCTCTTGAGAACTGTGTTCGGTGAAATAAATGGTTATAAGTATAAGGAATAAAAAAAAGGAGTGAAAGAGGGTATTATTCTCAATGGCTCAATGCAGCCCATTCTTCATGTTTCATTGAGTCAATTGTCGTGAAAGAGAAAATCCCTTCCATTGACGCCAAGATCCTGTCTCAGGGGACGCAATTATGCGACAAGGTGGAAAATTGAAGTTGCATTTTGAATGAAATGCCTTGCATGGTGCTCCTTTCACATGCTCATTCCCTCATGCCCACGTGAAAAACAATCCCCGGAATATCTAATGTGGAGGCAACAGTGAAAATTCCATAGAATATCCTTTTGACTGGGGAACAAATAGAAAAAAAAAGGAGTTACATAGTGTTCTTCTGGATTCAGACAATGATGCGAGACAAAAAGCCTCCATGTCTCAGGCACTGTGCAGCATAATTTATGCTCAAACATGATGAGGAAGGCAAATTGAATGGCATGAGGGAAGTGTTTTAAGTATTTCTCACAGAACGAATGCTATTTGCATATTGAGATCACATAAAAGACATCATACAGGAAGGAGTGCTGGAGGAAATAAAAAGAAGTTATACACGCATTTTATGATGAGAAAATAACCATTTTAAACATTCCCCGAGATTGTGTCTCCCAGAAAATGAAACACACACCACTGATGAGCCTCTCTTTCGCCCAGGAGATAACTTTCCACCCTGGGTTATCCTTTTATTTCGTCTCAAGCTGGATGGAATACAAAAAAAAAACGTCAATGGGAATCTCTGTTGAAATTTTCAGGCTTTGTCTCACACAAAAAGGGCTTTTTTTCTCTCGTCTGAAGGCCTCATATGCAAATTGTGTCCCGACAGAGAAAGATTTGGTGTAATTTATCTTCAGCCAGACTACAAATCATCCTCCTGATGAGGCTTCTACAGATTAGATTTCTTTCATCAAGCAGGAAGTTTAACCTTCTTGACCGTGAAATCTTGTTTGCTTGTATCTACGCTTCAAAGAAATATTTAGAATTGAAGTACGCAAGGTGCACAATAAGATCCATCAGAATATTAGAAAGGTGTGTCCAAATTCAAATCAAATTTTATATATCGATGACTCAGAATATAAATCGAACAACTCGATTTTTTTGCAAAAATCGTTTTATTTGCTTTTTAGTTACTTTTTTATACCCTCTACTTTCCCTTTGAATATTGTACTTGAAAGATAATTATTTTCAAAGTTATGGAGATTTTAAATCTCAAAAATCCTATACTATGCATGTAAAATCTCAGCTTCAAATCGCTCTCCTGTAAAATTTGCCTACTGCGAGTTATTCGTTTCTTATTCTGAGTGGTCGTATGAAAGGATTAATTCTTTTATCCTTTTTATCTAGCAAAAATTACAATTTTTTTAATTTATCTCAAAATTGGCCCTACCGATTTTACTCATTCATGAACATTTTGTCCATAAACACATACAGTGGCGGCCAAAATAACAAAATCAGCTCCGAAATACCACTATTTTACCTCCAACATTTTTTTTTATTCCAATTAGTTGAAGTAATTTTGATATAGAAGTGTTTAAACAATTACCTTACGTCAAATAAGTTTTGTTTTGGCCGCTAAAGGTCTCTCTTTTTCACAGAGTTGATCAATAGTGAAATTTTATTTCAACAACACGATAGGACCACTTTCATTTAAATTAAAGAATGCGTTCTATACAAGGGGGAGATAATAGTTTCGGAAGTGGTGTACAGCTGAAAATGAAGTGCTTGGAAGTTCTTGGAAGTGGGAGTGTCCGAAAATAAAGTCTTCTCTGTTTAATTCGAAAAAGTTCGTTGACATTTTACAAGTTCGTATATGATAACAAAACGGAGTAAAGGGAGTAAATAAAGCTAAAATTTATTATAACTTAATTTTTGTTGTAATTTCGCCGACGAAATATTCTGTTGAAGGTTATAAATTTATTCACAATATTTATTATTAATGAAAAATGTGTCTTTCATTGCAATATAATTTTCTTTAATTTTTACAGGAGTTTCAAATTCATGTAGTTGTTCGCAAATAATTATATAGCTATTGCAGTTGACTTTGAATCATTTTCATATAGCAATATTTTCAGTAGGGTAAAGTGGTACAAGTTGGACAGTGGTACAAGTTGGACAATGGTACAATTTGGACAGGGCTTTTCGTCTTGATAAATTTAGTATTTCATTTTTATTTATATATTTTTAATGCTTTAGTTTTATAATTTGGTTTCTTGTGCTTAGAAACAAATTTTGTACTGTATTTATCAAGAAAAAAGGCATGTCCAACTTGTACCGGCGAATTGTCCAACTTGTAACACTAATTCCAAATTATACACTTTACCCTATTCGTGTGGAAGAAAGTTTATGGATAACATTTGAAGATATTTTTAAGGTTGTAGAAAACAATAATTCAATTGTATTTTGCTATTTAGAAAAGCTTGGATGTATTTAAAAGCTCGATACATAGGTGCTACATCTTTTAACAGAAAGGAATAAGGAGAAATGAAGGAACTGTATGAACGGTATTACAGGTTATTATGGTACTTTTTTATAGTATTTTTTTAACCAAAGACCTTTGTATCCAATTTCGGAGTATTGGATTTGCCGGATCATGAGTTGTGGTTGAACGGGTACGAAGTCTTTGGGGTTAATGGCAATGAATTAATAGCGTGGTAGTGCAAAGAGTTTTGACATTAACCTTAAAAAGATCTCACTTATCTGACCGCTATCCTGTCGCTTGATCTATTTTTCAGAGTAACTTAAGTAACATTTTCAAATGTGACAAGTTTTAGCCGATAAAAAATGATAAACTTGGTAAAGAATTATTTTTGATACGATATTTTTTTTTTGAAATCTATAAATAATATTTATGAATTACAACAGCTCATTTTTAAAAAGAAAAATTAAAAAAAATATTTTTTTTATAATTGCTCCCACCTGATTTCTCAAATATACCTTTGTAAAAAAAATTGGGCGATACTGTACTTCTGAAGTACTGAATCAGTTGTTGCACTCGTACTTTTAGTATCTTAGAGACTTTCCAACACAGTTTCAATAAATTAGAAACTACGATACACTTTCTAGAGACTGTCTTTTCCAAAAGTAGCTTCATTAGTCTCTTAAAAAATCCATAGAAAGAAATTCTGTTGGTCGTAAAACACAGATTAGTATGCAATACAATCTGCCGCTAGAAATTAAAAATATAAGCAAAATATTAAAAGAATATTATATAGGGTAAGTGTGCCAAATTCCGGCCAGCTTGCAATTTCGGCTACCTTTTTTGTTTCTCGAATTTCCATTAAATTTTAAATTTTACGTACTCTAGAGATTATACAATGCAAAAGAATAACAAAAAATGTAGCTTCGATAAACGAGATTACGTGAAAAAGATATTGGAAGAATTCCCGAAGGGCAAGGAACTATGAGAATGATGGTGGCGAAATAGGGTACCAAAGCTATTTCAGAAGAAAGAATAAAAAAAATCAATTTATATTCAAAAAAAATTCATTTCAAACTTGAGACTTTGACGCTTGCATGCAACTATGCCGAAATTTGGCACACTTACCCTATACGTAAAAATAAATTTCTTGAAATTTTTTTAAAGTTTTTTAATCAGATTTTTCATAATGTTGAATAAATTACTGATTCCTAAGTATGAGAAGTGCACGAAGTGTTAGAAGTGCTGGAAGTACTGGAAGTATTGCAGCTTTTTCGGGAGTCTTCCGAAATACTGGAAGTCTAAAGGGCTCATCCATAAAAATTGTGGAAGTGTCTGGAAGTGGTGTACACATTTTCACCCTAATATCTCCCCCTTGGTTCTATAAATCGAATAAGTTTAAATAAAGCCAAATTTAGAAACCATAAATCACAGTTTTCTAATTTTTTTGGCCGAACTGAATTTTACTATTGACGTATTCTGTGCAAAATAGAGACCTCTAGCGGCTAAAACAACCCTTATTCTTCAAATCTAATAATTTGAAGATTTCTACTTCAGAATTATCTGGGAAAAAATACAAAAGTTAAAAAAGTATAAGCTTTGCAAAGTTATTCTATTATTTTGGCCGCCACTGTATGATCGGAAAATTACTCATTATACTTTTTCGAGGTCAATCACTCTAGAAAAGAATTAAAAATAATTGGATATGTTTTTTTTTTTCAAAAGGTCTTGAAATTTCCAATCCGACTGCACGGGTCTCAATCGGTAATGAATTGGTAAAATAATCAGTAATTGATTTGTTTTGTTTAAATACTATTTTTTCTTTAATTTTACGTGTGTTTTTTGGATCTAAAGGACAAAAGCCGAGAGATATTGACATCTGATCATCGATGACCTTCTCTAATTTTTTAAATCTCTTCATTGAAATTGTCTTAAAACTAAGGGGATCAATTTCAAGAGAACAAGAGAGATCAATTTCCCAACCAATTTGACCAAAATTATTTTTTCTTTTTTGGAAACTTGCGAAATATCTTGACATTTCCAATTTGGTTGAATTAATTTTAGTAACAAAGAAACTGTTTTCCAATCCAGTAAAAAGGTTCCCCAACTCAAAGGTGCCCCACTACCCCCTATGATAGAGTTCTTTCTTTAGCACGTGTCATCTTTCGCGCCAGACGGAACTGATTTCAGAACCACAACGCTCTTCGGATACTCCCACGTAGCAAAATATTTTTGGTGTATAATATTAATAGCTATTTTCTCCGTGTGTAAGTAGTTATTAAAATGAAATGATATTAAAACTCCGACAAAAAAAAATTGTGAGTAATTTTTAGTATGTTTTTGCAGTGAAACCAATAAACATGGGTGCCATAAAAAACATAATTTTCAATTTTTAATTTTCCAGAATAATATGTCATTTTGGAAAAATGTAGATAATTTTATGAACACATATCCGCCAAATTGTCATCAAATGGTACGCTTTTTATTGAATTTTCAAGAAATTATTGCTTAGTAATTTAAATTCATTGCAAATGTTGAGGAAATTGAAGTCTGCTTTTTGCTGAGGATCTTAATTTTCGACTCCCCAATAACTCTTCGAAGTATCTCGCACTAATGACTTTATTAACATTGCTCAACAAGGACTGCTTTCATTGTCAAACATTTCCCTGAATGTCGATGGATTAACAAAAAAAATGTGAAGTGGTTGCCTCATAATGAAAATTTAAGTGTACACTCTTGTTCTTTATGTCCCTCTAAAAACAAGATATCAAAAATGAAAAGAGGTCTGTTTTTCAGGGAACTTTAATTGACATCCCTCAGACTCTTCTATACAGAACCCAAGAATTCTAATTGAAATTGAATGAATTCCCTCAACTTTGACATACACTTTGTGATTCACGTGAATGTTCTTGAGATGCACGGTAAAAATTCCAGATCCACTTTCTTTTATGCTCATTTTTTTTATATTTTCTATGACTTATCTCTGGGCTAATGCAATTATTTTCCCACTCCTCAGTGAAACCAAAAAGAAGTTGTTGGAGGAGAAGACGTGGAAAATGTTTCTGGCTTTTTGCAAAGTTGAAAGAAAAATTCCAACCAAGTGTGCAAACAAAGAAATTTCCTGTAATTACAGAATGTGAATTTTACAAAGTTTTTCAGTCAAAAAAACACCGAAGAATGTTCTTTTGTGTCTGATGGCTATTTGATGGAAAACATTCTTGAACCCAGGGGGCTTGTTCCGTTTAAATAATTGAAATAGCATTTCGTAACATTTTTTTGTTCAGAAGCTTTTCAATAACGCTTCAAATCTTACTCAACAAATAAATTGAAAAAAATATATTGATCTTACCGTGCTATCACACTGGGATTTTTCAATTTCAATTCAAAAAAATTTGTAAATTCAATTTAATTTTCAGATGAATTGTTCCTATGCGTTATTTTGCATTAAAAATCATTTGAATTGATAGATTTTCGCTAATTTATTTATATAAACTAATAATTGGCCTACCAAAACATGTTTAAATATACTATAGCATAAATGTGGTTGCTCAATTAAATTTGAATTCAGCAAATTAAAATGTTAAAATTGCTCATTAATTTCAATTTTATTGCAGTTAAGCAAGTAGCCTTTTGAATCAAATTGTTCTTATTAAATTTATTCACTCGTAATTAATTATTATTTGTGGCCAAAAACAATAAAATAAGTAAAGAGATTAGTGATAAACTTGTGCGCGAGTGAAGCTTCAGTGTCAGGAGTAATTTGCTGAGGTCGTTCAAAGCAATTCGAAGAAAATTGTTGTGTCAAGAAATCGAAGTTGGGATGACTTCATACAAATTTTCAACAAGACTGTATGAGAGTCTCTTCATGAGCCCCCTTGCCTTTGGCTTCGTTCTTTTTTGTTTTTCTGGCTTTGTTATATGTTAAAGAATAACAGATAAGTGACTAATAAGACGTTTTAAGTACTGTCACACATTTTCCGGAGTCATTCACAATCAAAAATCTCGCGGCACATTTAAAATTGAGCAAATTTCTTGCAAAATGTGTCCTGGCTGTAAGAATTTTCAAGTAAATTCTAGAAATCTTAATGCTCAATTGGCTCAATTGAATTTAAAATTAAATTGTGAAAATCCTAGTGTGATAGCACCGTTATAATACGAAAATTTTGGGTTTTTTGCCTTTGGACTTTTTTTTTAGGTTTTTGAATTTTTGTCAAACACATATTCCCTGTGAAAGTATTTACTGTTATAAGGTTAGCATAGGTTGGGGTTACAAGATAATGCTGCGTTTCGTCATTATTTGTATTAAGATAGAATTAAAATAAGTACAATATTAATTAAGGAACAGATTTTTCCTCCCATCATTCCCCCCATATGGCAATAATTCTGTATTTCCATGAGGTTGTAAAAAATTTTCATTTGGATCATATTCTGATTAAATTATTCTACTAATCAGGAAGATCGGTGAGATTTCTCTTTAACTATAATTTCCAAAAATAAATACATTAATTAACTAAAATAAGATTAAACAGTTTTGGATAAATTGAGATACTTCCAGTTTAAGGATTCCAAATATGGTCAATTAAGAAATTTATTCAAACTCTTATTTTTATATATTTTCAATTATGAAAATTTTAATAAAGTAAAACTTATTCAAAATTATCCTTTTTTCTTATCTTAGATATTACATAAATAAAAGTAAACTCGTTTCTATAAATTATTAAGTTTTTTTTTAATATTATTTGAAAAAGCAAGATTTTACATTTTTACTAAAAAAAAGCAAATAATAATATGTTGTATACGAAAAGGCATAAAAAAATAATTGTAGTCTACGCAGAAAAATACTAGTGATAAGTCTAGATAAGCTCGTTGTAGGTGAGACTCTTAACGTGAGCTAACTCGGAATGCATGCAAATTCGATTTAGAGCTGAGGTTGGTATTCAGTTATCTTGAATCAAATTCGTGAAATTATACAAATTTTATATATAAACCAAAATATAAAGGACTCGGATGGACTGACAGAAAACTGATATATGAGTGAAATGTAGACTAGAATGTGTTCTATAATTTAGCCGAAGAACTTGATCTCATCGATTACTCAGAAGCCGAGAAAATCGAGGTTGATTGTTTCTGAACTCGTTTTTTTAACCAAAGCGCCCCAAGTGTCCATTTGATGAACTTCAACTATATCAAATAATTGTTGTATTTTGTGAGATTTGCAACGGAAATTCCACAGAAAGCCCGTAGAAATTTTGCGGAAATTCCGCAGAAATTCCGCGGGAATTCTTCAAAAATTCTGCGGGAATTCTGCATACTTTTTTATGAAAAAATTAAATAAAAGCGACTTCTTTTTTCTTATTATCTTACTCTTCGGAAGTTTTACAATACCTAATGCTTCAATATTGAGTAATTTTAATTTGTCATAAAAAGTTACATATCGCTCCTTGGAAATTACAAGGGGCCAACTCACTTTTTGGCGATTTTGAGGTTTTAATGCACTCAGACAGAGAATTTATTAAAATTTCAGATGATATGAGTCAATAAATTTCGTTATTAGAAAAGTTTTTCAAAATTTTACTCTTTGTGATTGCTTGTGCGGTTTTGTTTGAAGTCAAGGGGCACAAAATAGATTTATCGTTCAAATTTTCGTAAAACAAGGGACTAACTCAAGCAAGTTGATCCCGTGTCATTCTAATTTCATGAAAATTTGCGCATCATTTAGAATGACAAAGAGCTAACTCATAAAAAAACATATTTTGAAAGGTAAAAATATGTATGTTTCGATGTTTATAATAATGCTCATACAAATAGAAAAAAATTAAATTGTTTTTATTAACATACTTAATTGAGATAATTATTTATACAAAGTTGAATCTTTCATGCTGTCTCCTGAAAAATGGCTTAGATTGAGTTGGCCACTTCTAATTTCCAAGGAGCGATATATAAATTACGGGTCTTAATTTTCATGGGCGTGTTCTTTTAGGGTAGATTCTTTTAGGTTTTAATTTTTGTAGTGGTTAGAATCATGTTCGTCAATTACATTTTAACGAAATTCAACTATACTTGAGAACTGGTTCAGAAAGAGGCGTGATAAGAATTTATGGGATGAGCTTATACAAAACTTTCAAATTTCAAATTACAGTACAAATTAAGTACATAGACAGAGAAGAATGCATTTTAGTCATTTTATTGAACTTTTCGAGACAAATTTTTTGTGCCAATGTGATTCCACCATAATTGATCGAAATGAATAGAAAATCCTATATTTACAATCTTCAACCTTATACAACGTAAAGTACAGTTTATTTTTCTGAATTTATAAAACCTCTTCTCATATGCCTTAACGATGAATCTCAATTGATGTATCCTTAGCCACAAGGGCCACAAGTTCACTGTCACTTTTAGGCGATGGCAGGATCTCAAGAGTGTCCTTCAAGTGGGTCACTTTCTCTTTTGCATCGATTGCAAAAGTTCTTCCTTGGCCGAGAGACGCTTTTAATTTCACTTAATAACGTCACCGCCCTCGGGGGAGGCAAGTTCCACTCTTTAATTGCTCCACATTTTCTCCATGGACTTTCTTCTGCCGCAAGAGGATGAAAAAAAAATAGAAAAAAGGCAAACCCGTCAGAGGGACATGAAAAAAAATGATGCAGACTCTCAAGTTTTTCTACCAACTTTTCTCCAGCGTTCTACACTTCCAAACCCCACCCCTCATATAGTTTTATATAAAGTTTCACTGATGCTTCTTGTTGTTTGTACAAGAGAAAGGACGCGCTTTAATAACTCCTGCTGAATAAATAATGAAATGGGTGAAATTTTAACACGCGGTAAAAGTTTCTCTGGAAAAGAATAATTTTAGATGAAAAAAATCCCCTCTGTGATTTTGAAACACATTTTGGTATCTCATGACAAATTTCTAGAGCACATCCACAAAAAACGCCGGGATTATAGATATTGAATTGAAAAGAGAAGTAGTTTTTTTATGCTTCCTATTTATTAAACTATATTCCAGTACAATTATCGTACGCGTTTTTTTATGAAACTCTCTGACTAACACAGAATATAGGGGAATATTTTATTCAGGAAGTGTAACTCGCTGGTAAGCAAATAAATTTTTAGATAAAAGAGTCAGTTGCTGAAATATTTCATTGGTGCTTGATAAAATTTTAAAATGCATAGAATGAAAAAGCTTTTTTTATTAAAAAAAATTGAAATGATTTTTACACATTTTAACCTGAGAGAATAATGAGGACCTATGAATCCTTGTCAACTCCTTGTCAACTCCTTGTCAATTCCAAGACATTAACGAAATTTAATATACTTTATTAACTCGTTTAAGTAATTAAAATCAATTTATTTATTAACTTTTAAAGTTTTTGAGTGTAATCATTTAAGATGAATATTTTTTATTCTCATAGCAAGAACATGCAGGTTAGAGTTCAAAATATTTAAAAACCAAGTATTAGAACACACACTAAAAATTTTGAATAAAAAATCGATAAATTTTTACATAATTAACTTAAAAAATAGTACTCCATCCGTATCAAAAAAAGTCTCACCTTTGGGGAACAATTCAGAATTAAGGAATGGTTTCAGGAAGTGTTTTTATTATAGGTGAATATCTTATATATGAATAACCCTCCGTGTTCAGTGCTATTATTTATGTGCTGCCGCGATGGTAAGTTGAGGAATAAATGTGTTAAAGTTGTCTTTTGTCTGCATTTCTTCAATGAGCTCCGGTAGATAGTTAATTATTGAAAATTGGACTGCGACTAACATTATGGACTAATATTTTTTCCATACTTTTTGTGTAAAAGGAGAAATCAAAAGTTTATTCCGTTATACTATTTTTTATTGTTCAAACTTTGCAGAAAAAAGTTTAACATTGGGGAAACGGTAGAAGAATGATTTTACGTCATTGGCGTATATGGACAAAATGTTCATCTGAACAATATCTAAGTCATATCCAAAAATAGAATAGATCCTTTAAGCCGTTTTGAATATATACCAAAAGCATTTGGTTTTAGAAAGAAACTGGAGGAGTGGGCAAAAAATAATGGACTTGTTAATGATCCTAGAGCTTACACATGAGTGAACCTTGTTTTTGTCTTTCATCGTTAAACATCTAAATCAGATGGAAAATAAAATACGAAAAATTATAAATTTCTAAGACTTATTCCTCAACTTACCATCGCGGTTGAACCCAGTTGAACCCCAATATTAATACTGAACGCTAACAATAGTTCATAAGACACATCTTCTAGTATAAAAAGCATTTACCTTAAGACTGTACCTAAGTCTCATTTTTTCCCAAATGTGCGACTTTTTTTGAGACTAAAATTTAATCCTAAAGTGCGACTTATTTTGATACAGAGGGAGTAAAATATTACTCGACCTTCCCGGAGGGGGAGCTGGGGATACTTTGAGAGATGAGGCTAGATTGTTATACGACTTTTTCACCTATTTCTACACGAAGTTGATCCTTGCAATTACTTTATGTATCCAAATTACATCATATAAAAACGCAGTTTCTATTAGAAATATGCGAAAAATTGTATAACTGTAGCCCCACTTCCCTCTATAGCGATTGATCTTTTTTGTAAAATATCATAACAAGTATTTTTTTAGTATTTTCTTAAATACACCATTAAATATGTTATAAAATTACTACAGGAATATTTTGCAGTTTCGTAATGTTGCAGCTGAGTAAAAGTTGATTTCTTGTCTAAGTTATTAAATGAATGTAGGGGAAAGTGCCCATGCTTGATACCATTGGAAGCTTCGTAATGACTAAATTTTCTATGTTTTACAATATATATGACTCATCGCAACCATATTTTAATAACTATGGGAAAGTGGCCAGTTTTTAAAATATATTTCGGAGTCACGTTTATTGAGAAACATAGGAAAAATTTAGTCATTACGAAGCTTCAAATGGTATCAAGCATGTGCACTTTCCCCTAATCAATGGTAATATTATTCTAATATATAGTTCAGCACCTTGCATTTCCTGACAAGTTTGGGAGCCTAGACCTTTTTTCCTAGGTTTAAAAAACAAAAACAAAAAAAATGGGCTTGAAGTTGCAATCATATCTAAAGCATCTTTTCGAAAAATACGACTATTACAAGGTATAGAGTATTTATCCAGTCTAATATTTATCGTGAAAATCTTTTGTTTGAAGGAAGCTGTTTTTGGAGGTGATAGAAAATTATAAAACACTTCGTAGGTGTGATTTTTTCATTACCACTTTGGTGAATTTAGAGCATTTCTCATATAATTTGACTTGTTATCAAGTGGAATTTTCCACATTCCACTTTCACTAGTCATTTTCAGGTTCAGTTTCATTCAAAACATGTTCTTTAAGGGCCTTGACAGACCTGAGGATTAGCCGAGAGACGGCTTGGCGTAATTATATTAGAAATGATGGTAAAACTACATTTCCATCATTTTTCACTCTCGGATTAAGTCGTAAGTGTGTCTAGGACATAAGGCAGATGTGAATTGTTAGACAAAATCGGAAGATTATAATAGGTGTTATTATGAGAGAATCACACCTAATTAACTGACGGAATGCAACAAAAAATGGTTTTCTAAGTGTCACAAAAGGATCCGTTAGAAAAATAGCATAAAAGTGTTTTTAAAATGCATAATATCCAATACAAACACTGATGTGCAAATTTTTCTGTCCTGTATAAGGTTTACGGTGAAAATGAGGCGTACGAAGCTGAAATAATTTTGTACGAAGCTGAGCAAACAGGAGCAGCTTTGTAAAAATCGTCACTAAGTTTCAATTTTCCTCTAAAGGAAAATCTAAGGTTTTCCAGGGATTTTATGAGATGGAATTATGAATCCTAAAAGTAAGAGATTTTTTGGCATAGTGGTATAATTGATTCGGCTTGTGTGGCATCCAGTAAAAAAGATTTGAAACTTGAACATCATTTTCTGTACGAAGCTGCACAAGTTTCCTGCATATAAAAATTTTAAGAACTGAAAAAAATAGTTTTAACAAAGCTTCAAATACTTTTTAGTTATAGTTGCTATCAATATCGAAATTATAAATTATTAGAAAATTTAGTCATAAATGTATTCAATTAATTTTTTAATCTAATTTTACAATAGATAATTTAATGTTTGGAATAATATGGCATCAATTTTATCACCGTTAAAGTGAAATTTAGACCTTTGCAATAATTCTATTAAAACAATACAAATTCCCCATAAAATATCCTACTGTCTAGTTAAATCTGAATATTACATAGATGCTATAAATTTGAAATATTTCTAATATACAGAAAATGATTATAACTTAAAAAAACAAATTAGTTAATTAAAATTAAATAATTTTATTCACTGGTAAATTTAATAATATCTTTTCCACGCATGTTTAAATTTGATAGAATTAGTAATTTATCCTATATTAATTCTGTAATAGATTTATAATTTTAACTATGGGAAATTAACCCACAAATATTTTTAATGTCTTACAATATATCATATAGTAACGATTTCAATAATTATATCTAAGATTTAAAAACTTTCTTCAACAAATTTCTTGAAACATATTGTCGATGAAGGGCCGTCGGAAAGTCGGGAAAATTCTGAAGAAAGTTCAAAAAGACGAGGAATGGGAAAAATTGCGATGGTAATCCCGCAAATTAGCTCGATACAATCTGCCTTAAGTCTCTAATTGAGAATGGCGCCAAAAGTGGCGTGAGATAATGAATGAATGAGTGTGAATGAGGGTGCTTAGTGGTATCAGGAGAACGAGCAAGTTCATTATCAGGAGCTTTCGAGCACCTGTTCATCTCGTCGCACAATGAAATTCTCAATTGACTTGAGCTAAGGTGAAAATTTGCTAAACACACCAGCAAATTTCACTTTTTAATTGGCCTCCACAAAAAAATGTTTCCCCCAAAATTTCCACCAAAAGCATACCATTCCTTGTGAAGTGTGTCTGGCTTCCATAAAGAATACAAATAAAATGATGCCAGGATTGGAGGATGGTGGAAGTGAGCCTTGTGGACTTGAAGAAAAACATCCCATCGCAATTACAGAGAATGGAACTCATTGTGAGAGAGAGGATGGGTAATTTTCTTTTCCTTAACGTGGGGGAGGTGAACGTTTTTCTTTTTGGTGGACTCAATGAAAGCGAGAGGATACGATGACCACATTTTTCCTCATTCAACCGTGGAAAGAAAAGTGAAAAGAACCTCGACTTAATTATTGAGTTTTTCCTTTCATCCATCAATGACTTTTTCTCTTGGGGATTTCTCTTTCACCCCACCAAAACCCGATTAAATTAATCCAATCAATTGAACTAATTAATCTCAAAGAGTGGTTTTTGTGCTTCTGCCACCTCATACCGTTTAATTAAAATCCACGCCAAGGCTCTTTTCGCGGGATTACGCTATTCATGTCTGGATGTGCCCCAAAGTGATGAGACTCTGGGATGAAATGAAAAATCGTCGGGAGAACAAATAGCGAGGATTTGGGATTATTAAAATTATATAACGTTATTTATTTTACTCCCCTTCAGGCAGCAGTCGCTTATTCAAATACGCAAGTGGATGGGCTAGACAAGGGCCTTACAAAGATCAGGGGTAAGGAATGGCTCGAAATCTTATTTAGTATGTTTTGATAAGACGGAAAATGTCAGACGGTTTTAGTATTATGACAATCCAATACATAGTCGCATATAAGGCGTAATCTATGTAAGTAAAATATCTAATAATCTTTTTGTTTAATTGGTCAAAGATATACAGATGCATTGATTATGTACACAAGGTATATCTCTTAAATTGTAAATCCTTATATGTTTCTCAAAAAACATTATATTGTTTATACGATAAATATTGATACCATAAAATTTATATCAAAATGATCAACAAAAGAAATAATTTTAGCACAAAATGGATTTTATTAAAAAACAGCACTTGAATTAATCGTCATCGTAGGTTTAGTAGAAAAACTACTTCTAAGGGGAAGATAGAAATAATATGTACACCATTTCCCTGTAATACATTTTCAGCACTTCCTCAATTCATATGAAAAAATATTCAATTTCTTTCCTTTTATACCACTTCAGTACGAGTTTAACTTCTCAGCTAATAGGCAATAAGGGAAAGGCTCATAATATTGGACAGTTTCTAAATTTGGACACTTTGAGTGTAAAATTGGACACAGAAAATAAATTGTTTAAAATTATGGATTTTTATTCCAATATTTTATGAATAATGAATTATATCTGAATATTTGTTCTTTTTGGAAGATTTTAAAACTAAATACGTTAAATTTTGAGTATGATTTGAGCTGAAATTGCTTTGTTGAAAATTCAGTGTGAGCAATTGCTTACGAGAAATATGACAGAACTTCGCGTTTACTTCAGTCTAGCTGTAGTGAAGTACTAAAAATTCTTTCTCGCTGTTTTTCAGTGGTATTATTAAATATTCATTGAATATTGTGTTGATTCACGTTAGTGAATCAACAAAAGAGTGGTGATTTGTACATTTGACCTGAAGTGAGATTTGCAATGTTAATTAGACTTTTCGTGTGAAAAATGGGAAATGTTTTAAGACATTTACCAGTGAGGTGATACTCCTTATTTTGGACAGGTGTTTTTCTCACGAAATTTTGTGAAGTTTTAGCCTTTGTGATGACTAGGTTGGACAAATACCTGGAGAAACAAAGGAACATCATCTCTACGAACGAGATGTAGCGAGTAAAGTCTTGAAAGGCTCCCGGAAAGGCCAGGAAATGAGCGAATCCGCACGTACTTGGAGTACCGAAGTCAACTTACTGTAATGAATGATATGGAAAGTTTCCGGGCTTCTTGTGACATTCTACGGTTCCCTTACATGAACAGGAAGAGGACTTGGTAAGATTGGTTCATCAAATGAAGAACAATGGGCATCCTATTGAGGCGGATTAGCTGTCCAAATTTACAGCCAAGTTGTCCAAAATAAGAGTCAAATTCACCTCAACATATCGTTTTATTTTTAAACGTATTAAGACTAATTTTGGTAAAATAAAAAACAATAAACCCTTGCCAAGTTTCTAAACACCCCTTCTGAAAAGAGAGTAACAAAAAAATCAATTAGTATTGAAAATATCGCACTTCAAACTTGGAATATCGATGCTTATAAGCAGACTGTCCAAAATTATGAGCCTTTACCCTATTTAGTTGTTTGACGTTAGATGAATATAATCTGAGAAATCTTGTCCACCTAATTAGTATTTTTTTTTCAAAAAAGGTCTCCGAAAAGCAAAGCCTAACGGCTGAATTTTTAAGAATTTTAAATGAAAATTTCAGAAAATATACTTTAAATGTTGTATATACGCTTAAGAAGTCAAATAAAAATAAAAATTTATAATATTGAAAAAAATATTAGGGAAAATATGGCGTTTTCAGTCTTTTTGACCCACGTGTCTCCATTTTAATGTTTCATCCAAAATTTTCGATGATTTTCACTCTAAATTTCCCAAAGATCATATAAAAGACTTTTAACGGTTTAATTTTTTACAAGACCATTAATTTGTTTTTAGTACAACTTCATAATTTAAAATTAATCTAAAAGGGACAGATAATCCTAACCGGCTTATGTAGGTGAGATTCTTAACGTGAGCTAACTCGGAGTGCATGCAAATTCGATTTGATGCTGAAGTAGGGAGACGCCATTCAGTTATCTTGAACCAAATTCGTGAAATTATACAAGTTTTGTATTTGAACCAAAATGTCAAGGATTTGGATGAACTGACAGAAAAGTGTTATATGGGCGAAATGTAGACCAGAATGTTCTCTGTAATTTTCCCGTAGAACTTGAACTCATCGATTACTCAGAAGCCAAGATAAGCGAGGTTTTTTGTTTCTTAACTTGTTTTTTCATCCAGAGTTCCCCAAGTAGTCATTTGTTGAACTTCAACTAAATCAAAGAATTGTTGTATTTTGCGGGACTTTCCATTTAAACCCCTATTAGGTGAGATTCTTAACAATCTCACCTACTATAATCCTAACAAAATTTCATGTCCTCCGATCGCGCTCAAACTTGGCCAAAATGTGTTTCGCCACTTCCTGATCACGAATATATGGGGGGCTAAGTTACGTTCCCGGCCGGCCGGGAACGTAAATTAGCCACATATATATTCGTGATCAGGAAGTGCTGAAACACATTTTGGCCAAATTTGAGGTCGATCGGACGACATGAAATTTTGTTAGGATTATAGTAGGTGAGATTGTTAAGAATCTCACCTAATAAGGCCTCTGTAGGGTTTTGGTTCCAACCTTCATCAAACCGGGTTTAAACAAAATTATCTAAGTAATACAGTTTTCATCAAAAAATAGTTACAAATTAAAGCCAAAAATATTTTAAAATAATCAAATTTCAGAGAAATACCATCAAGATCCTCTTAAAAAAAAATAAAAATATAATTTTTATTTTATTTTTGTTGAATTAATACCACAATAAACAATTAAGAAATAAAAATTAAAAGTTTATTTTAATTAGTTTTATGGTTTATTGTTAAAATCAATAATTTTTCATTATTAATTACCTTTCCCATTTCGATTTTAAATTATTTTTTAAAAATTCGGAAATCAACGATTTTACAATTTATTCAAGTTTTTCTTCCAATATAATTTTTTATTTATTACTTGCAGAATTAGTTATAACTTTTAATTCGCTACGTTACTATCGTTAAACCCAACTCTAAGGTTTAAAGTTATTGCAACAACGATCAATCTCTTCTATCATCAACTTTCTGTAATTCCCTTGTAACAAAGCACACGTAATTATTAATTTTCTAAATTCTATAATTGGTTTTAGAGGGTGAGACATCAATCTATGGTGGAAGCAGTCAACGCAACAGCCCTCGAGGGTGGCTCAACCGAAAATCGACCAGAGGAATTTTATTCATCTCTGGGTAGACTTCTTTTGAAATGAAAAATCACAAGAATCGCACAAAGCGGGAATTTACGAGGGAGCTCATTTCTTCAGTGAAATTGTGCGTTTTCGGGGTTTGAGAAGCGAATGTCTCAAGACAATTTCATCTTGAGTCCCCCCGGAGCCCATCCCTCGGGACTGTGCCAGAGGAAGTGACTGTGAATGATTTCTCTCATACGAGAAAAGTCATATCCTGAGCACCCGAGATTCTTATATTTGATTTTGAGTGCGCCAAGAAGATGGAAAAGTTCCTTTTTTTCGGGCAGACTCTCCATCATCGATTTTTGTGTGTTGTGTGTGAGTGCTTTTTGCGCCAAGGGGGATGAGTCTCTTCCGTACGAAAATCACCCTCGCGTCGTGGCGAATGATGTAGAGAATTTCGAAGCCCAACCCTAAATTCAATTCACGGGGTGCGTGTGCAGATTGAAGCACAACCGAGGGAGAAATGTATTGAAATTTTTTTGTGGTTGGATTTCAGCGGGGAACGAAAAGGTGGAGCTTTTATGTACACGTTTTTTTATTCCTCTCGTTTCACCATCATTCCTGGGATGATGGTACCAAGGGGGATGTATTTTATTTGTTTTAGATGATTTTTTTTACAATGTTTGATAGTAAAACAGACATAGATTGTAATTCATAGATATATGTGCAATAAAAAAATGTAGTAATAAAATATTTTGTTATTGTAATCATTGAATTATTTTTATCAGTTTGATGAGATAATAAAACCGTAAACAAAAAAATCACTGAAGTCAAAATTCTCAATTTAATTTAAATTACCTTACACTAAACTTAAGCAAACCAAGATTATGATCAATATTCCAAGCTGTCTTATATTTTCACAAAGGCAAGATTTCAAGATTTTTCACACGTAAGGGGTTACAACTTTTAATCATATAAAAATACAACATTTAAGCTGTATGTTTTCTGTAATTTTAATTTAAAATTTCAACCGTAGTGACCTAATTTTAAAGAACACTTTTTTGGAAAAAAAATTAACTATACGGTAGACAAGACTACTCAGAGTAAATTCATCTGACGTCAAAAAATAAATATTTATTGTTTGATGATTTTTTGAGAAAATATGCTGTTTTTCGGTTTTTTTTTTGACCCACGTAATCCCTTAACAAAACCTCATTTTTGACGAAAATATTTATTTAAATATCTACAAAAAATATTGAATAATATAAAATATAAATAATATAAAATTGAATTCTGTATTAAACTTTTGAATTGTTAGTATCTTGAAAATTTCAAGCCAAGAAATTGTGCGATTTTAATTCTTGAATTGTTTTAAATTTAAAATTAGAAATCTTGAAATCCACACGGTTTGTCTCTTTGATTTAAAGATTCCAAGACATGATATATGTGACATTCAGATTCGAGATCTGTATTTTTGATTTAAAATCACCAACATATTGAAATTTTCGTGATCTTGATTTTGATCTTGGTCTCAGAATTAAGGCCAAAAACGGGTAACAAAGCATCCTATCCCGACTGACTAGGTAAGCGTGGATTATGGCCTGAATTAGCGTCTATCTTTCATACCTTAATTTTACAAAATACTCCTTACCAAATATATGTGAAGGACACCGTTCTACGTTCATGGTGGTCTGCATCGGAACTACGAAAATTATGTTTCCGACCGTGGTGCTCAGCTGTCAGTGATAAGATGAAAAACTTTCTAAATCATTTTATTGGTTTTCAAAGTTATTCAAAGATTCTTAATGATTTTGTGTGATTTAAGTGATTTTATTAATAATAATAAATATTCGACACTGTGTTTTGTCTAGGGAAAAGTGCAGTGATAACATTGAACAAATTTCAACCCTAAAATACGTCTTTTATTTATTTTTCATGGGTATTTTTAGGAGACAATTTTATTACGCAAATACTTTTCCTTTTCTAAAGTATTAAATCGTTAAGACCAGTTAAATAAAACAAATCATTATTCTTGTAGCTTCTATCGTTTGTATAATAGATAGATAGATAGACATATAAATTTTATTCCCACTCTGTAACCTGGTTGCGTCTACCGCCGCCTTACCATTACCGGCCTCCCCAGGAAAAGGCAGAAACTCTGATTCAATAGGCCGTATATGCCACTCATACAATCGAGTAGTTTGCATTACACTTATGCAATTAGTAAATAATTTAATAATTTGGCACGAGGAGGGTGCATGGAGGACGGACACATCCACAAAGGAATAGAGCTGGGTTAAAGAGGCCACGGGCTCAAAGATCACGTATTGTTGCCACTGTGTTCAGTGTTAATTATTCGGTAGAGCAATCAAAGAGGTGCATTTGACAGTTTCAGTCGCCCGCCATTGATGTATGTACGTGACAAAATCCAGTCCTTAAATTCGGGTCTACCACTCGGATCTTGCCGATGAGGGCTAAAAAAAAGTGCTTAAAGTTGGGTGTTAATTAATGGCTTAACGCTAGGCCCCCTTACCCTGTGTCAGACGGGATGCTTTGGAAAACGCTCGAACTCGTGACATGTATGCTATACCTCCGCACTATTTATCGTTTGTCTTTTTACATCAATTTTAAACCTATTTATAAAGCAGATTAAACGATCGCCCATATATAGCTTAGAAGCAGTGCAATTAAACTTCGGATAAAGATTACTTATCGGTTCATTGCAGATCCTAAACCTATGCAGACTTATCAGAAAGTTCAAGTACTGATACTATATGTATGCTGCAGGGGTAATCTGGTTCAAACAATGCGTATATCGAACTGCGGCCAATGTTTTGTAAGTTATCAATTAAGAGCATAATTTCAGACTGAGAGGTTCAAGCACTTAATTTTCAGATTACTGGCTAATGGCCTCTAGCCACTAGAGAAATTTATGTCCATAATGAAGTAAATTCCCTACACTTGTATAGGTAAAACTCTTCAAAATGGACATAAATTTCTCTGTAGAGGCCATAAGACAAAATACTAAGTAGGGACAGTGAACATAGTACTTAGTATTTTGTCTTGAATGAATACGAATAATAATTACGATTTAAAATTAGGAATCTAAAAAAAAAAAATTAAAACTCAGACTAGGAAATCTTCAGGGTTCGCTCCAGGCTTTAAGAAGACGAAGTTGAGCCAGCCTCTGCGATGGAACAAAATGGTGTGGTTTGGGGCGTCAATTATTTAGTAGTTTAGACTTAGATGTTGAGGACACATAACTAGTCCTAGGTACAGTAGACTCTCTCAAATTCGGGCATTTGGAACCGAAATGTCACCCGAATTAAACAGAAATTCGGACGTCAAATTGTTTGAAATGCAACGACTTCTTGTTCTTATGCATATTCATATCGAGTTTACATACTCATATCTATGGTAAATTTTATGAAAACTCTTTAATAATGCCATATCACAACATAATTAAAACAAATCATGGCAAATTTCGAGCATATTTCTTTCATTCTAAAACTTTAAATATATCGATAATTTTTTTTTCAGATTAACTGTTGCCCGAATTAAAAAGTAGTCCGATCTTAAAAGTGCCGAATTAGCGAGAGTCTACTGTATAGAAACTTACTCAAGACAATACCAGCAATAAGCGAGTACAGTAGACTCTCTCAAATTCCGCCATTTGGGACTGAAATGTCAACCGAATTACAGAGAAATTCTGGCAGGATATTGTTTGAAATGCAACGATTTTTTGTTCATCTGCATACTCATATTGAGTTTACATGCTAATTGCTATTATAAATTTCATGAAAACCTCTTAATAATGCAAAATCACATCAAAGCTAAGACAGATCATGGCAAATTTGAGTATATATGCTTCATTCGAAAACTTGAAAAACGTCAACAAACTTTTTTCGAATTTAACTGCCGCCCGAATTTAACTGTAGCCCGATCTTAAAAGAGCCGAATTAGCGAGAGCCTACTGTACTACGATTAAAATAGCTTTTCCACGTTAAGGTGGTTCCCCTAATTACAAAATCAAAAGAAAGCGATATATATTTTTATTGCTTATAGCCCAACTTAATAATTTTACGATCAACTTTTGTGTCTTGGTGATCTTCTTCAGGTATATAAGGCTTAACAATATACGTCCTCCTTGAATGAAAGTCCCCTTCTAGTTGTGTGTGGGACGTTTTTTTTCTGTGCCACTCTCCGTGCTGCGAGGGTGTGTTTGAACTTCGGGCCAAATGGGAGTTTAACGTGCTCTCAATCCGGCGACAAGGGTAGAAGTATATAGCGAGGGTAGAGAAGAAGCTCCAGCGCCACTAAATCAATAAATGACGAAAAATTCTTTTTTTCATCCCATCTCTGTCTCGCCCTGCCATACCCTTATCGATGTATGAGGAATTGTGTACGCGTCTTTTGGTGCCATTTCTCCCAATCACATCACAGCCCTTGACAGATTGACGACTCCGGAAGGGATGGGTGAGTCACGAAAAAAAAGGCGAGGGGGATGATTTCTCTCTTATATTGAACTCTGGGGTGGACATTTTTTTTTGAGATTCGATTTTCACCCTGTATGGATTTAGTGCAGCTCCTGGGCGAGAGATAGCGTTCGATGAGATCACAATTGGAAAAAAAATACACCATCATCCCTTACGAATCTCACCCTGGAATCCTCCATTTTACCATCTCAAAATCCTCCAATCCAATTGGAATCCACGCAGTGTGCAGAGGCATTAGCGGAGAAATAATTTTCCACGTGTTAATACAAATGAGACTTTGGCTTGGATACAAGAAGAGGAATTAGTTACCATGAGAAACGACTTGGATTGTCTTATCGGAAGGAGATTATTTCGGTAATCACAGAGATTTACAGCATGCAATTACGTGACTTTCTTAGGGGAATGGAAAGAGATCTGGTAAGGAATTAACAGAAACATTGTTTCGTGAGTAACGAAAGATTCAAAAATATCTTCGGCTTTTCACATTAATCAGCGATTAATGTTTATTCGATTCGGCTATGAAAAGTTGAGCTCAAGAAACAAAGATAAAACAAAAGATTTATTTGAAAATAATCTTTTAAATTTTCTGTTTTCAGAATAACATATTACAAATTTGTTTCTAGTTTTTCTATGATTTTATCTAAATATCGACAACACAGAGAAGAATTTGAAAAACTCGAGTTTTTACAAAAATCGTTTTATTCACTTTTTGGATACTTCTGTTTACCCTATGCCTTCCCTACACTAAGAGAGAAATCCGAAAAAGTTAAAATAAGATTCCGGTAATGTTAATTTTACCCTGCATTATTGATCCGAAATCGGTGTAAATTTTACACTTTTTAGGTGTATTAGGGATTAAATTAACTCTTTTCATGTTAATTTTACTCTTAAAAAAGTGTAAAATTAACATTAAAAATGTTGATATATTTTTACACCTAAAAAGTGTTAAAGTTACGAGGAAAAAAGGTTAATCGCACACCTTTTTTCTCAGTGTATGAATATTATACTTGAAAGATAAATTATTTTTAAAGTTATAGAGATTTTAAATTCTAAAAATTCTATACTCTGCATGTAAGATCTAAGCTTAAAATCGCTCTTCTGTAAAATTTTCCTACTGCGAGTTATTCGTTTCTTATTCTAAGCGATCGAGAAATAGGGGAAGACTTTCAAACTTCGCATACACTCTGACTGCGAACACTTCATATTTTTCTCATAATCCTTTAATGAATATGACCAATCTATTGCAAAATATTTTAATACCTCGGTCAGATTCAGAAGAGAAAAATATCAAGCGTCTAAATCTGAAGCCCATATTATTTATTTCATACAATAAATTAACATAAGGGAAACTGGGGCACAACCAAACACGGACCACCAAAGACTAATTTTTATTTCTAAACTACTTGTACTGTCTCGATTACTTCTTCAGTGGACAAGCATCCCTATCATCCCTATATTTCGTATAAATTTCTATAAGACTTGACCTCCTCTGAAGTCGAATATCTGATTAAAAAACCGTAATGTTTGGTGCTACCCCGTGTTTGGTGGTGTCCCAATTTCCTCTATAGCAAATATCAAGAGAAACTAGCTGGAATTTGATTATGGTTCAGAAGCATTTAACAAGTGGATCATTAAAATAACTTCAGGAGTCCTAAACTGCCTCATCCTCTCCTAAAGATGATTTTCATATTACAAATCCATATGAAACCTCCGTAAACTTATTACATTTAATTATGCAATTAACTTAACATTGCGGTCCTTTATGATTCACAATTTTAAGATTGAAGTAATTTTCAATGAATTGTCCATAAGAACAGTATATTTTTAAAATAGCTAATAGGGGAAAATGTAAATGCTTTAAATCTACGTGGTGTCAAAAAATATTTATTTTCCTAAAACCTAAAAACGAAATCTTAAAATTCCTTTTTTCCTTGCCCTATGATATACCTACACTGAGAAAAAAGGGGGTGCGATTAACATTTTCCTCGTAACTTTAGCACTTTTTAGGTGTAAAAAAATATCAACATTTTTTAATGTTATTTTTACACTTTTTTAAGTGTAAAATTAACATGAAAAAGGGTAACTTTAACCCATAATACACCCAAAAAGCATAATATTTACACCGATTTCAGATCAATAATGCAGGGTAAAATTAACATTTCCGGAATGCTATTTTAACTTTTTCGGATTTTTCTCAGTGTAGGGATGGAGGAGGTTCAGGTAGCTTTACGCAGCTCATTTTTCATAGTTCTTTATTTTTTAATTCAAACCAACTATTCATTCCTGTCGTCCATCGCTGTCTTATAGCATTGCTTGTAGCCTCCGATGAAATCTTTGAAAGAGTTCCATTACTACTTTTGTAGATATTTCTCAAGTATTAATTACAGTAGACTCTCAATCAATCGCTTCTTATTCAATTGGGCGAAAAATTTTGTTGACAATTTTCACGTTTAATTATGAAGCAAATTTGTTCAAATTCGCTGTAGTTCCTCTTATTTTATCATGATTCTTTACAATTGAGCTCTTTTTGTGGAATTTAGAATGATTTTGACGCCGAAATCTATCGATAATTTGGATGACATTTTGCCCCAAATGCCCGATTGAGAGAGAGTTTACTGTCGTTATTCTAAAAAAATGTATTACCTGTATAAATGCATCTGTGAAACTACTCAAATTTTGCTGCAGTCGGGATGCATGTTCATCTTTGGCAAGAAAATCATTATGTAGTGTAAATATTACTTTGGCATTGTACAAGTATGCAGTAAAAAATTAAATTTGGTGACCAAAAAATAAAGTTGGGTCAGTTTAATTTAGTTAGAACTTCAATAGCAGCGAAATTTTAATGCAAGTTTTCGCAAAACTTAAATGATGAGTTTGCCTACAACTATATTAGATGCTAATTATATATATTAGATCCATTTTTGTAAATATATATAGCTTTTTTCTATCAAAAATTATTGATGTAGTACTAACAAGATTTTTAATAGAAATTTAAAAACAAACCTCATTAAAATTTGATGAAAACAAAAATTTGATTTAATTAAAATTCTAAACACAATAAATTAAAACTGTTTTATTTGCATTAATCATCAAAAAAATACTGGTCAATTTACTAATGACTATTGGTGCCCTGAAAATGAAAATATCCATTGGATGACAAAAAACTAAATCCCAAAAACCCAATAAATTTGATTTAAATCACATATAACTCAATCGTGAATAATTTACAATAATTTACATAATTTGGATCAATACATTTTTTGAAATATAAATCATAAGCCTCGTGTACATTTTAGTTTAATGTCGTTTAAATTATGTTGAATTATTTCTAGGTGTGGTTGACAATTTCCCGGCGGACTTTTCTTTCAAGATGAATTCCCGTCGGAATGTCTCAACCTAAAAGAAAAATCCCGCCAATCCTGCTGAAAAGTTCAATTAAGGAAAATGAATCCCAATGAGACATCATCGATCAGCATAATCAATCTGGATGCGACGCCTGGCAAGAGAAGTTCAATCAACCCTGTGTGGAGGGTTCATTGATTGTACTGGGCGAATAATTAAAGATATTCCCCTTGAGATCTGCTTTAAAATTCCGCCAAAACATTGTGATGGTGAGAGTGTGAGGTTAATTAATTCAGTTGACCTTAATACACAATTTCTCCCTCTCTGGGTTGTACCAAGGATCAACAGGATGTACTAATAAATCGTGAAAATGAGAAGGAAAATAAACAGAGAAAGTCCGGAATGGGGAGGTCTGTGGAAACTTAAAATTCCCCAGCGCAACTCATCGTCCTCTCACCGGCACTTTGGCCTTGCCCCCCAAAAAAGGCACATAATTACATTCGTTAAGCGCACGGTTGTGTTCTATTTTATTCATTAAACTTCCACGCCGTCGTCTCGACGCGACGGACGATGGACCGTGGGGGCGTCGGGTGGGCCACACTGAGTCAACTTTGCCGGCATGGTTCTGGGCAAAAAAAAATATGGAAAGAGTTCTTTGGTGGTGGGTGGCTGTATTGGCGTAGGTCAGGCCATTAATTGCCAAAGTCTCAGCTTTAAAATGAGCGTTGTCGGTGGTGGCGAAATGAGAAGCACAGCACTCGAGGCTACCCCTCACCCAAACCACCCAACCCTCCCTGTCCCCGGAATAAAAAGTGAAATTAGACCAAGAAGTGAAAACTCTCACTGTGGAGGAGGGTAGCTTTTTTTCTTAAATTATTTTCTATTCTATATATAGATAGAAGACTTTAACTTTGAGACTTTTCTCGCACTCACTTTTCCACCATTCCCTCTCATTATGCTCCACTTCTTTTCTCCACACCACGAACTATTCCTCAACTTCCTGCTCAGGCGTAAGTTTGTCTACCTCGGAGATTAAGGTAATAATTTTTAACACCATTGTGTCAATTAGCATATGAATTTGTGGTTTGCATTTTAGAAGTTTGCTTAAGAAATAATTTCATAGAATGTTTGAACACTAATGAATTTAAAGCAGAATTTATTAAGAAAAACTCTATTTTAAATCAGTGTTCTCTAAAATATAGGTTTTATCGTTGATCAATCCAAAGTGATTGCAAGAAAATTTACAAAATATTTATTTGTCCATTCTACTTCGGTTGATCACTTTATTAAATTTTTTGATTGTACATCCAGCGAAATTTAATTAAGAAACGTAGAGTATAAAGTGGGTGGTGTGGGTCGTGTGTAGATTCGATCAATCTAAAACTTTTTTGTACAATATAGGGTAAAGTGGTGCAAGTTGGACTATGGTACAAGTTAAACAATGGTACAAGTTGGACAGGGCTTTTTTTCTTGATAAATTTAGTACTTCATTTTTATTTGTGTATTTTTAATGCTTTAGTTCAGAGGTGTGCAAGAACCGTTAAAACCGAATAAGCGTCAAAATAAGTTTGTTCAAGTAGCGTTTTGATCACTGACGTACAAGTTTCTTTTGACGTTTTTTCGGTTTCAAACGGTTCTTGCACAACTCCGCTTTAGTTTTATAATTTGGTTCCTTGTGCTTAAAATCAAATTTTGTACTGTAAGGTAAAGTGCCCTCGAGTCGAGCGGTTCCTCGACTCGACCGGGGGTCAATATTTGAATGGTTTAATGGTGAATTTCTGTAAAATTGTCACTGATTCGTATTTATTTATGGAATAATTGATCTATTAATGTTAGATCATACGCCAAATATTAGTGCAAATATAAATAAATTGAATAAATAAATCTACCGGTCGAATTGAGGAACCGGTCGACTTGAGGGCACTTTACGTTATTTATCAAGAAAAAATCCCTGTTCAACTTGTACCGGCGAATTGTCCAACTTATAATACTATGACCAACTTGTATCACTTTACCCTAGGTCTGTATAACAACATTTTCTATATGGTAGTGAGACGCGCTCACTACCATCCGTGCGTGTACGAGAACCATTGAATGCAAATTTGGTCAAAAATGGCGCGAAAATTAAATAAATTCACCACTATTGTTTTAATAAAAATTTAATAAAAATTCAAATACAAATTTTTTATATTCTTTACTGTCCTCTTTATTCAGAACAACATACTAGAAGTAATGTAAAATTAATAAAATAAAAAACAAAACGCGATGTTTTGTTGAAAGATCATATTCAAGGAGCTAGGCATGAATAAACATAACTTCTCTTCTCTGATTACTGGTCAAGGTTTATGGGAAAATATTAATTTCGGATTAAATATTGAGAGCAAATGATCTATATCTATAAGATTATCAAAAACCAATAAAATTTAGTATTTTGAAACTTTCGGGAATTGGGCTTAACCTTTAGTTTGAAGACCATTAAACTCTCTTTACGAAATAAAATAAAACATCATTTAGATTCACAAACAATTTATAATTAGATGATCTTTTATTAAAAATATTCCTAAATATAATATATCATAAATACTTTATTCTGTATGATACATTTTTTGTACACTTAATTGCACTTGGTTTTCTTTTAGTAAAGTTCATAATAAACAGATATAGAATAAAAAACAACATAGGGGAGGGTGGGGCTACTTTGAGTTGTGGGGCTACATTGTTATGCGATTTTTTCGTATATTTCTAATGGAAACTGGGTTTTAACATGATGACATTTGGATGGACAAAACAATTGTGGATCTAAATAAAATAATCGTAAGAACCAGCTTCATTTAAAAATAGGCGAAAAGGTGTATAACAATCTAACCCCACAGCTCAAAGTAGCCCCACCTCTCCCTAACGTAAAATTTCTGTAGTGATATAGGTCGAGAACTAATTGGAAAAAATAATAATGAATATAGCAAGCCATATTGATCTTAACGAAATTCGAAAATTTTAATACATTATTATTATTTATAAACTGCAAAAAATCTGGTAAAATCGTTTCATCCATTCCATACAATGCTTAGTAAAATTTGCAAATATTTGCTATCTGAGTAATTTGGAATAGAAACTAATTTTGAATTTTAAGATTCTTACTGTTTAAAATCACTAAAGTAAAAAGAAAACCCAACCAGAACGAATAATAAGAGCAAATCAGAAAGGAAGAGCACTTCTTCGTATTTTATTTTCAATTATCCATCTGAACAAGTGAAGAATGAATATAAGAATTTAAAATTGGATTCACTTCAAAATTACCCTCCCAACGAGCGCCAAATGCTGACCGATTTCAATTCAGCTAAAAACATGTATTTCCAGCTAAATTATACAAACTTTACGGTGTTATCACACTTGCACATTAAAATTTTAATGTGATTCACATTAATTGTCGCTTGTGAGCGTCCAAATGTGTAATTTGTGTGTTTGAATCATCTTTGAGTCACTTAATATTTGGGGTTTTTCTATTTATTGATAAAGAAGTGGACTTGGCTTGCAAAAATAAGCATAAATATTTTTCACATTAAAAAATTAAAGAGAAAATCGCATTAATTTTTCGCATTAATGCTATAAATCAATTTATATCAAATTTAGCGGACCAAGTCTACCTTTTATCAACAAATAGATCAAATTTTGAATATAAAATGATTCAAACACACAAATTACACATTTGGACACTCACCAGCGAAAATTAATGTGAATCATATTAAAATTTTAATGTGCAAGTGTGATAACACAGTTAGAACGACACTCGCGAGACAGTGCCGTTTCCATATATTTGGTTAGCTAAATAAATTTATGTTTCTTTTTAATAATTATTTAACACAAAACCAAAGTCGTTTTTCATTAATAATTTAAACTTTTTAATTCATTCACTGAGAAAAAAACGGGGGTGTGATTAACTTTTTTTTTCGTCATAAATTTAACACTTTTTAGGTGTAAAAATATATCACCATTTTTAATGTTAATTTTACACTTTTTAAGGGTAAAATTAACATGGAAAAGGGTAACTTTCGCCCCTAATACACCTAAAAAGCGTAATATTTACACTGATTTCGGATCAATACTGCAGGGTAAAATAAACATTTCCGGAATGTTATTTTAACTTTTTAGTTAAACAACTTAACAACTAAACAATTAGTTTGACATTTCATATGATTCCTAACTATCTGACTAAATTATTGCACTTTGGCTAAATTTTATAATACGCACTAAAGAAAAAAATACGTTAATAAAAACTCATGCATGTGCAGTGCAGTATAAATTAAACTAAATATTTTATTAAATATAACAACACCATTTAGTTCAATTATTCTAATGGAGGAGTTTAGGAAGACGCAAAGAGAATATTTCATAGAAGCTTTTTATTCACTAAAAGCTCTTCTAAAGTGTTCTTTTTACGAAAAAAGTAAATTTTTAATGCCCTGTGGGAAGCATTGTAAATTTTCTACAAATTCATGACACCTTTTAAATACGAGCACAAAATTATCGCATACACTCAAATAAAAAATTAAATTTCAGACACAGGTATAATAACTATTTTCATTAAATATTTTCTCACTTTTCCACACACCATAATAAAATTTTTAGTTTGAAAATTCCTGAAAGTGATCAAAGGAGGAAATTCAATTGATCCATGGTGTAAAATGTGACGAATATAACCCTTTGTCGCTCCCATGAAGATCAAGATGCGAATGAGTCTTTTCTGATCTTTCATCTACCTTCTGAGGTAGTTTTCCATGCAATCTACCCTCCCCGAGCACCCCTTGAGGACCGTGTATGAATATATTTTGTTTAATTCCGGTTTTGTGTAAAGGTGTTGTTTTTGTACGTTTCACCGTCTAATTTTATTTATATTTCATTTTCATCCCGTGAGTGCGACGAATTGAAATTATTCCCAGATCCTGTGTCTCCTCTCTCTCCACGACTGGGACCTCATTTGAATATTTAATAATAAAAACGGCGATTTTTTTTTGCCTCCACCACGAATGGGAAACACATCGTATGTTGTGGAAGAGAGAGTGACAAAAAAGATGAGGACCCTTCAGTAGCTTCCGTAGTTCATGTACATTTGCTTGCTCTCCCCCTTTCTCTAGATAATGTACAATTAATTTTTTCACGGATTTTTTATCACTCTCCTCAGCTTGAGCTGTTCGTGAGAAAGGGTTAAAATGTCCCAAAAGGCTCAGACACTCTTTTATGACTCGCTGTGTCATCCATTTGGACGGTTTTTTCCTGACAAAATATATTATATGTATGTATATGTCCGTACTTTGGAACTGCTAGAGATTATCGTGTTGAAGGATTTTTAATTCTAAAATTTTAATTATTCCAATTTTAATTGCTTTCATATTTCACCAAAATACCCAAGAACAATTGAATATCTGGAAATCTGTTTGAGAGAAATAATCTGCATAGCACTTGTTATAATTTATTTAATTAAAATATTATTACATACAAATTCCATTGTTGTGTAGAAAATAAAACACGACATAGGTAAAGCCTAATAATCATTACCTGATTTTCAGCAATATATATTTTTTTTAATTTGATTCAACTTATTAAATTGACGGAACTTCATTAGAAATATATACTCTGACTAGATAATGATATAACACTTAAATTTAAAATAGTAATTTCCTTCGATATCAAACACTTTAACGGAAATTTAGCATAAAATGTAGAATTTAAGATTGAAAAACAGCAACAAAATTCAGAAAACGTGATTCAATTTTCGATGTTTCTAATTATTTTATACGGTTTTTTTAATTTATAAATTTTTTTCGCTTTATATGAAGGATAAAGAAACAAATAATAAGATTATAACTACTATTTATTAAGGAAAAATTTAGGATTTCCATATGGAGTTGTAAAGAATTATATTAAGTTATTCTAAATATAAATTTTTTAAATAAGTACTTTTAATTAATTAAAAACCTCAGTCATCTTTCGACAAGTGAACTATAGTAATATACTATAAATTGAATATTTAAACCTAGAGAAGCGTGAATGGTAAACTAGTTTACATTATCGCAAAAGCACAGTACTTTTATAAACTTTACACAGTACTTTTATTAGCTTTGTAATACCGAAACTAAAAAGGATTCTTCTCAAGAAATTTCGATGTTTTTCGATGTTCTAAAAATTTGAAATTTATTAAATTGAAGTTTACATTTAAAACATTTAAAATCACAATTCTATGAATTAATCTTTATGCTTTTTTAATAAATTTCAAAATTAAACATTCTAAGCTCTAAGGAATTAAGAAAATCATCAAAAACTATCGTAAGTTGCTTAGGGTGAACTGGGGTAGTAGGAAACACGGAGTAGTGCAAAAACTTTGACTTTTTTTTTTAAATTAGAGATTAGATTTCAGAGGACGAGACCTATTTAAATTTATAAATATTATAGGGATCCTTTACTATTGAGATAGTAGACATTAGTCTAAATAGTGTAGAAATTGAAATCAGGTTTTACGACTAGTTTGCTACTGCCATAGTTTCTCCTATAATAATTTCGCATTGTCGCTAAATTGTAGTCCACCAATTTTATACCAATTTTATTTGTAATATATTTATTTAAAATAGGACATATTAAACCACAGAAAAATGTAGACTTCAGTCCTTTATAGAATTAATTATAGTTACAATAATTTGCGGAAGCGTTTCAAGATTCGCAGATACTCTAAAGCAGTCTTCAGACTAGAGGTTTAGCCCAGTTTCAGAAGGTCTCAAAAACCCAAAGAGCAACCATTTTTATTGATTTTTTAGAATCGACTAGATCACTTGCAGTTAATAGTCGAATCCTAAGTTATTTTTTTCTTAAATGGTAAGAAATGAAGCCCGGTAATGGTAATGAAGCCCGTATAAGAGTGTTATTAAAATATTTTGTCATATAGGTCGTTTCATTAAATGATATTATGGCTTAAATATAAAACGTTCGAAGCCGAAGGATGTGCGAAACCTAAATGACTTTCCCTAGTCGTATGGGGACTGAGAGAATTAAAGGAAAATAGTACATTAAATAATTAAGTGGTATAAAAGTGATCTTAGAAATCCCTAAAATTAATTGTGTTCTATAAATTTAAAACATCGGAATACATAGAAAAATTGGTAATGTTTTTTTTTTCTAATAGCCTAGAGAAATTTATGTCCACATTAAAGCAAATTCCCTACGTTTTGTTTTTTGGATCAACCTGAAAAATTCTTCAATATGGCCATAAATTTCTCTAGTGTGTAGAGACCATAAAAATTCTCAGTGCAAGAACGAGATTATTTATATTGAAAGGTAATAATACAACTGAGGGTAAATTCTGCATACTCCTGTGAATTATCATGCGAGAACTATTTTTGAAAACATTTTCGAAGGTTCTTGATTAAGTGACTTAATTTTAACGACAGTCGTTAGATTAAGATTTGTTGCTTCTAAATGAATCATTTTGCATCGTTGTCAGTATATTATCTTAGCTCATGATTATTCACATTAAATTTATTTCTGTAACAATTCTCATTTATGTACTGGCTGAATCGCCCCACTAATTCTCATCTATAACAAATTCTTTAAAGACTTTTAAATAAATAATGAAAACATTGGAGCAATCTCAGAATTTTTGTACTTTTCTAATTGGTTTAATACGGTTTCTTTTAACGGAATATTGGACATATAATTTCAAATTCCTATCATGGCTATGATCTTAAAGATTTCTCTTGGGAATTTCTCTGAAATTTAGAAGGTATCTCTGGGGAATGAAGTGAATTAAAACAGGTCAAAGTAAGTTGAGTAACTTCAGATTCTTGAGCGTCTGTGTGACTTGGGAGAAAATTAGAGTCGGAAGTCGGAAAAATCTTGAGAGAGAAAGGTAAAGGGACAAAATGAAAATTTAATCAATTTGTTTTACGCTCGTTACACTTAAAGAGGTTTTCCTCAAATTTGCATCATCGTCTTCCTCTTTGAGGTCACAGAGCAACAGAAGGCGTAACACAGTCTCCAAGACGATTTAATTCGAACACCTATCGAATAAATTAGTCGATGTTGGTGATAAAGTTCTTGCGGGGATGATTTGAGTTGGGAAATAGGATGAAAATTGCCGAGAGAAATTACATTTTAATAATCACATACAAGATCCTCCCCCTCCACATGGGTATTATTGAAATTAATGCGGAAATCCGGAGAAGAAGAAAAAAAAAATGATGAGTTTCATTCTATGCATTTGGGATTAAAAAATTTCCATCGTACTCCCTGAAAAATTCTTTGGGGCGGTTGTGGGTGGCATAAGAGAGTATATTGAAAATTGAAGGCTTTTCTCCTCCGATAGACGCCACGAGAGAATAAATTTCTTTTCATAAGATGCACAACATTTTTGCTTGTGCGGAATGAAGAAAGAAGAATAAAAAAAATATTATATATAAAATTTTCCATCGAAGCGAGAAGAAGGATTTAGTTTCGCCGTGTTTTATATTCAGGTTTCCCGGCCACCCTTCCCACAGCGGCGTCATTTTTTTCCACCCTCGGCTCAAGCCACCCCAATCGCGCGGTTGGGAAACTTTCAACAAAGATGGCCGCCTTGTTGGGCTTGTTCTACCACCAGCTCAGAACAAACATCTATGTGTATTCTTGGTTTGAAGCACCTTCAGCACACTCATACACATTCTCGGTGGAAAACACCACCCCCTCGTGCTCGAAGGGTGTATGCGCGCCTAGCAATTGTATTTTCATGGGGTGGCTCTAGAGGGCGTTCAACTCATGATTTTTATGCGCCACATGGCTTTTCTTTTTTTTCCGCCAAATTCAATTATGCGGCATGATACGCTGCTGCTCAATTGATTCAATTTATGGTCATTTTTCAATTTACTGTTGTCAATCCAAATAGATTTTGCATAAATTACTGCGTCGTTTCTGTGTCGATGTTGAATTTCTTTTTTTTTTTGGAAATTTATGAACACATATTTCAACAGGAAAATATATCAATTGACAGTCTCATTCTTTTTCGAAAATAAATATTCTCTTGCGAAAATTCGATTCTAACCGAAAAAAATTATCAATGAGATTTGAGTTTTTGAAAATCAAAATAGTAGAGGACAAAAATACCTTTCTTTTTGTATCTATAAAGAATGTCCAAATTACAGATCACTCTGATTGAAAACAGAAATAAATTTTTATCGATAAGTTTACGTATTTCGAAAACAACTTTGAATAAAATCTTTTTCGAACATTTTACAAAACAATTTTTCAGAACCAAAATGGTAAAAAGAGAAAATTATCAATAAAAGAATATCTTTTAGGTGGGCAAGATAATATAACAACAATTTAAAAATGAAATTATTTAAAATTATCTTGTTAAAACAATAAAAAAAAATTATTATTATCTGGCAGAACACGTGATAAGGAAATCGACAATTGTTTTGCAAAATAGAAATAGAAAAATGTCTACCTCCATTCAAGATTCAGCTGAATACTCTAATCACTGAGCTTTCGTTTTCGAAATAATTTCAAAAAATCAATTAGGGTAAGTGTGCCAAATCTCGGCATAGTTGCATGCAAGCGTCAAAGTCTCAAGTTTGAAATGTAATATTTTAAATTCAAATTAATTTTTCTTATTCTTTCTTCTGAAAGAGTGTTGCTTGGAACTTTGCAAAGAGTTTACCATCTTTATTTACTCTACAATCATTCTCAATGCATTTTAAAATGAATAAAAATATAGACATAGCTTTGGTGCCCTATTCCGGCCACCTTCATTCTCATAGTTTCTTGCCCTTCCGGAATTCTTCCAATGTCTTTTTCATATTATCTTGCTTGTCGAAGCGATATTTTTTATTATTTTCTGTATTGTATAATATCTAGAGTATGTAAAAACTAAAAATTCATGGAAATTTGAGGAACAAAAATGTGGCCGGAATTGCAAGCTGACCAGAATTTGGTACACTTACCCTGTATTGACTTAAATAATAATTTCAGTAATTTGTTATTCAGTATTGTAAAATGACTTTCAGTGGATGAAGAACTGGCATGATCCGTAACATACAGAGGGGTGACTCACCGGTAATGACTAGTGAATTTCAAGTCACCTCACAAAGAAAAACCAGAGGAACCACCACTAAAGGAAAAGGTCGTTTTTGCATTCGAATCTGGCAATACTAAAAAAAAGTGGCTGATGCATTTATTTTTTGATGTTTTTAGGAATTCTTATTATTCTTGAGGAATTATTCTTGCCTAATTTTGTTGAAAGAGGATCAATAAATATAAAAAATGTGATAATTGTGATAAATTTGTGAAATTAGAAAGTTTTTTTGAGACCAAAAGACAGTTCGTTAACAAACACTGATAGAAAACTGGAAAATATTTATGTTTTTTGTAAGTTTTTTATTCTTTTCTCCTTTTACAAATAAAATGAAACCATTCTAGAATCCTTACAGTATAAATAATGTAAGACTTATCCATTTTTAGAAGGATAAAAAGAATTGTTTTTTGAGTAAATAACATTTATGGTAAACCAATGAAATGAATTTCAGTCTCAGGAGGGCTTTCAAACAGCACACAGATTATCTGAAAGTCTACCTAGAACTTCTAGGATCTTTTCCAGAGAAGGTAGAATGTCAGGATGACTAAAAACAGTCCTAAAGAGCCCTAAAACAGATGACAAATGTGGTCTGGATTTCCTCACAAATCTCTTCACTGTCCAACTCTTTAATAATTTTTAATGAATTTACTACGGAAATTTGTTTACTTCCGTGCAAAATTACGTGAAAAACATCAACACAAATGTCGCAAAGGGTACTGTCCGCCATCTTCTATTTCACAACTGAACCGTCTTGGTACATTTTCTTCGAGCAAAACAAGCTTGTTTTAAAGACATTTTTCCGTGGATTTTCCACTGATAATTCAAAAAATAAATAGTCACAAATTCTTCCAAAACTCACCAATTTTCTATTGCAATTCATAAATCACCGATATTCCACACAATTTTCATAATATTCCACGAATTATGAAATGTTGCAAAAGTTGCTGGCCTACCCATATTTTGCCTATTTTTACTATCAAATCACGCCTTTTAACCAATTCTGTGTCACTAAACTAATTCTAAAAACTATTTTCTTTATGATAACATCAACTTTCATTGAAATTTCAGTAATTAAACTTCACAAATTGGCTTTAAAAAGGAATCTTGGCGACGTTTTTTTTCAAATCCTGGCGATGACCACTACAAAAGCACAAAAATGGTTTTTTCCTTTAATGTTGGTTCCTCTGAGAAAAACTGTTCTTCAATCTTAACCAAAGCTTTTAGTCCTGGATGAAGGATTTATAAATTTATTTTAGAAATATCATTTGAATACTTACAAGGTCTCTTGTGTGTGGTTTGTGTCAGGTGACTTGAAAATTGTAGGCCCTCACCGGAGAATTCCTTATCTATCAAAATGATAATTGTTTAACATTCGGACAGAGTCAGATCTTTGTTCCAAATTAGCGTTATTCACGTAGTAACATTTTTTGTGAAACTTTCTTATAATACAAATTTGAAGGATTTGAAGGATAAAGCTATCGTACCCTCTTCTATTCTCTAAATCCTCAGAAGTTTAGGCCAAAATTTAGATCAATTCTCGAGGTACTTTGAATTTGAACTATTTCCAAAGCAAATGTAACAATTGATATTGTAACAAATAATATACAGGCTGTGAAAGGACATTTCCATCGTTTAGTCCTGGAGGCTGGAATCAACGCTAAGACGGCGATGGATGCATGAAAAGCGGGGTAAGAAGATGAAATGAGATGAAAATAAAATGAATTGAATTGAAAAAACTGAAATTTTCGAAAATCGACTACATTTACAATTAAAGATTTATTAAATAAAGCTACTCTATGTAACCAAATTGAGACTGTGATCACGTAGATTCATACTGTTTAGAGTAGAGATGGTAAATTTCATGAAATTTCATGAGTTTCCGCCTAAAGTAGATGGTGACTGCCGTGCAATTTCTGAAATTTTACAATCTCTAGTTCAGAGACGGAATTTAAAAACCGACCGAATAACCTTTGTAAAGTTTAGAAGAACTTTGGATCGACTTTATCGAGTAATCTCCGTAAACGTTATTGGTCTACCCCTAACATGGGTTGTGTTTTTTATAAATTGGGAGCCCCTGTAATAAAATTCGCTTGGATGTGAGGAAAATTTCGAAGCTCAGGAGGGTTGTTTTGGGTGAAACATCGAGGGGGTTGAAATGAAAAACTTGGCACACGTCACTTACCCCCACTTATACTTTTTCCATCATTTTCCTTCTTAGTTCTTTTTCGTGGCGACGAATATAGATTGTTTCACGTCCGCGCGCCTCCAAATCGCTTTTCCAACCATCCCCCCAAACTCCCTGTGAGCTTCGTGTTGGTTGCGATGGTTGGGAAAGAAAGAAAGAAAGAACCCTTCAGAACATTTGACGACGTTCTTCTCTACAATTTATGCTCCAACATACAACAAGCTGAGTTGCTGGTGGATCGTAAAGGAGCGGGGAGTTTGGGAAAAAATATCTGTGGACGCGCAAGGGCAAATATAAGGGTTACCAATGGCAGCTGCAGATGATTCTCCAACGAAGACGCTCCCCAAAATTAAATTTACTAGAATTGGAAGTTTTTTTCTTCTTCTGACTTCTTCTTCTCCCCCTGAGCGAGATGGAAGACGAATAAATTACATATTTTCATGTGAATATTTTTTTCCAACCACGTTCGTCACCCCGAAGAAACTCATGGAAATTTCATCATATCCCTCTTTCTCCTCACAAATGCAAAACCCGGAAAGGGGTTGATTTTTTTTATCTCCCTCAACCGTTCACTGAAATTAATTTTACTATTTGAAAACTTTGTGCCACAATCTCCAATATAGTAGTTCAACTGTTCAACCAGACATTGTACGAAAAAGGCCAAGAGTGAGAAAAAACAGACCATGGAATGAAGAAAAAAATTCCTATAGAAATGTACAAACACATTCCATTAAATTGTTGAAATCATTTTGTATTCATATTCAAATTAAAGTTCATGACGGAAGGAGAGAGTTTGCAATGGGAAAAGAAGCTAAGGAAAAAAAAGTCGATGGAACAATTAACGGGGATGTTCTACGGAAAAATTTCTCAGAAGAGAAAAAAAAGAAGACCGAAGGGAGACGCCAGGAAGAAAAGCTGAATGGGAAATTCAATTAAAATTTGTTTGCATTCACCAACCACCCTTGAACTCTTCATGCTGGAGAATTTGCTCACCATTGAAGAAGGTCAAGATTAATTGAGGCCACTTATAAAGAAACACTGAAACATTTCTGCACAATATCTAAAGCGAAAGTTTTAAATTAAGTGAAAGTTTTATCTCAGTAGGGATAATAATGAATCTTTCACATTGAAACTTTTGTAAAACAATTTTGAAAGATTAACAACGGATTTACAAACAAAATTTAACTGGCTGTGTCATATCATTTGAGTTATTAGAATTTTTCTAATTTATCTTGATTAATAATTTAAACAATATTAAACTTTTACAAGATAAGCATATAGGAAGTATTACAGGTTTACATTATTTTGCAATTAATTTTATTTAATTTTTTTAATTTTAAATTGATTATCTCTGAAAATTATATACGAACTCTCAATTATATTGATCTACCCTAGTCTATAAGTTGAAATTGTTATCGTTTAATACATAAGAACATGCACTACCTACATCGTTTATGTTCATAAAAAGATGTCAAAGAAAAATTCTAAGGTAGTTTCCTCGATAAGGGCAGAATCGCATTAACAAATAAATACTCGCCGTAGCCTCACCGTGTCTCGTTAATTTGCGCATTTTCATTGCAATTCTTACGCAAATTTTCCGAAAAGGCCGTCTAGGGAAGATTGGGGCAAAACTTATCAAAACGCATATATAATTCTTTCACGAGCTCTGAGAAAACTTAAACGTTTTATAATGAGCATATTCTTATTGGAAATTTACTGCTCTACAACATTGCAGAAGATTATTTTCCTCTATCTCGAAAGAAATGTGATTTTCGAATCACTTTCTAAAAGTCGATTTTGTGGAGATTCTCAAAATTACTGGGGCAAATTTTGTCAGTCTTCGAATAATTTGTGACGTTTTACTCTCGCAAACGTTAAAAATATCAAATAGACATATTTTTATAGGAAATTTATTCCTCTACAACTTTGTCTAATCAGTATTGATATTTTCTGTAAGCCAAATATTTCAAAAATAAGGCTCAAAATTTCATTATTTATTTTTATTTTACATAATCCTTCCTCGAATCCCTTGAAACTTTGTAAGTTTAAGAAGATTCATGAAGGCTATCTATAATAAAAATTTCAGGCCTCAATCTCTTTTATTTTAGAAAATAGTGAATATTGAAATTTTCGTTTCGACAAATTTTGTCCCAGTCTCCCCTACATAACACAATTAAATTTATGATAAAAATAACTTATCGGTTGTGCTAAATAATTTTCGGCAAAAAGATAGAGTGTCAGGGAAACTAAAATATGGTAATGAAATGGCCTGTGGCTCCTTTATTTTTCAAACGTTGGGAAATGAAAAAGAGAAAGGATCCAAAGATTAGTACCATGTTTTACTGTCCCTGATTATCATATTTCTGCTTAATTGCCGGTACATAGCTGATTGGAACTAGTTTAGTTTTATCCGAAATTCCAAGACCTTTCCAACGACCCCAAACATGATCCATTCGATTGAGAATTACGCTCCTTCGAGCTTTTTGAACTTTTTTTTTTATTTAGGGGTCCATCTGGAAGATGATTGCCCCGTTTTTGAACTTTTGACCTAGAAAACCCGTATATAGGAAGTATTCAATGGTATTTTCGTATATGAATGAAATTTCTGTTAAATTAGTTGTAGGGCGATCGACTTACGGGGGTCCGCCGAAATTCTCAATTCGCTATCTCTAACCGTTTGGACTGAGTTGTAAGTTAATATTCTAACTATTGCCATAAATAGTAGTATTAGTTTCACATCGTAATTCAGATTTTAGACGAAAAGTTAAACCTTAAGACCTTCATTACTTGAGTTAAGTCTATTGTGGGAACTTACACTATTTTCGCTCTTTGAACGAGTTTTATTTTCGAAGACGTAGGGTAAAGTGATACAAGTTGGACATAGCGTTACAAGTTGGACAATTCGCCGGTACTAATTAGACAGGGATTTTTTCTTGATAAATATAGTACTAATTTTTTTAAGCATAAGGAACCAAATTATAAAACTAAACCAATAAAATATACAAATAAAAATGAAGTACTAAATTTATCAAGGAAAAAGCCCTGTTGAACTACCATTGTCCAACTTGTACCATGGTCCAACTTGTACCACTTTACCCTAGTTTAACCAGAACTCTTTATGCCTTTTACATAATAATACGAAGTCTTACTGTCTTACACGTACTGTCTTACTGTCTTACACTAACTTTTAATGAGATTAGTTAAATACTTATTTTAAAATCTAAAAATATCTGTTCAAATAGGAATAAAATCAAACTTAAGATTGGTATACTAGCGAAGAAGTTGGTCATTCTTATATTTTTATGAACTTTCTGTTCCATTTTGGATTTGAAATTACCTTAATAGAAATCCAATCGTAATACAAATAATTTTAATAATTCACCAATCATAGGGGTTTAATACTATGATAGAAATTCTTTGTTTGCTTGCTTGAGAATTTAAGTATTTAATTCGTTTTAAATGCTGCATCAGACCTAAATTTATGTACTATAAAACGATTAAAACAATCCTTATTTTTAAATGAATTTATTGTAATATTTTGCTTGACGACTCAACGGAAAATTCTGTAGCTAACAAACAAAAAGACAAATAGCAGCTTCAACTTAATCTTTCCCTCAATTAATTCAAATCCATCCAAAGGAGCGTCTTTAATGAGGAAGCTGACAACTGAACAGACACTTCCGTGTGCAAAAGACACGCAGACAAATTTGTAATTTCACCTCCTGGTGCTGAGGGGATAGAAAATTTAAATTCACACCAGACTTAAATCCACCATGAGTTAAATTGAGAGTGAATTTGTTAAAGCAGCAATTTTCATTAAGCAAAACAACGTGCCAAGTGCACGATGGATGAATGAGAAAAATCAATGAGGGGCCTGATTCTCCGAAAATGACTGGGACACTTTAATAATTGCAGTCCTGTGCATAAATTTGTCGTACTGGGATAAAAATTCCATTACATTTTCTAAAAAGATATAAAAAAAAATAATAATAATAGCGGCAATATGCAGGAATACTCTGTCTACCCATTTCAATAAATTTCCCTCCTCCAACACATACCAAGTTGAAATAAATTTATTTTTCGCAATTTTGTTGTACTGTGAAAGGAGATGAAGAACTTCTTGGAATGTGAAAGAAGTGAGTGAAAAAAATTCTACTCAGGATGAATGTGAAGGAAAAAAAAGTAAAATTCTATATCCTTCGTCGTTCTGCATATTTATTCTCGCGTAATTGGCATTCGAAGAAGAATGGCTTAGCTCTTCGCGTCTTCGTGCTTCACCCCTTGAATTCGACATGGCAAAAAAATTTCACTATATTGCTTCGTCATGAGTGTATGACAGAGCAAATGGTGAAAAAAAAGTTTCTTATACTTTTTTTCCATCCGCCACTCTCTCATCCACCAGGACTCCAATTTTTTTTTCGTGGTGCTTCCTCTCGACAAGGGGCTCATATCGAGCGATTTGTGAGAAATGACGATGAATATCCTGGAAATGAGTGCTCATTATTTTTCTGGAAAAACCTCCATGAAAAGTCTCAGAATTGCTAGTATTATATAAGTGAGAATTGGAGAAAACGTTTCACATTTGAAAAATAATGACGTGCTAGAATTGTAAAGTACTCAAAAAAATCACAGCATTCATGAAAAGAAAAATATATATATATATAGGGGAGACTGGGGCAAAATTTGTCAAAACGAAAATCTAAATACACACTATTTTCTAAAATAAAATTTTTATTATAGATAGCCTTCATGAACCTTCTTAAACTTACAAAGTTTCAAGGGATTCAAGGAAGGATTATGTAAAATAAAAAATAATGAAATTTTGAGCCTTATTTTTGGAATATTTGGCTTACAGAAAATATCAATACTGAATTAAGCATTAAATTTAATTAAATTTAAGAACATTTCTCGTTAAGATAAAGAAAAATTATCTTCGACAAAGTTGTAGAGGAATAAATTTCTTATAAAAATATGTCCATTTGATATTTTTAACGTTTGCGAGAGTAAAACGTCACAAATTATCCGAAGACTGACAAAATTTGCCCCAGCAATTTTGAGAATCTCCACAAAATCGACTTTTAGAAAATGATTCAAAAATCACATTCTTTTCGAGATAGAGGAAAATAGTCTTCTGCAATGTTGTAGAGCAGTAAATTTCCTGAATATATTCATTATAAAACGTTTAAGTTTTTTCAGAGCTCGTGAAAGAATTAAATATGCGTTTTGACAAGTTTTGCTCCAGTCTCCCCTATAAAGAAATATATATTTTTATTCTAAGTGGATTTTAGATCTTAATAAAATATATTTTATAATACCTGATGTTTAAAGGCAGAAGACCTTTTAAAATATTTTTCGACGACTGTCAATTTAACATCCTTGTTAATGGAATACAGTTAAGGGAACTCACAACCCTTTAAGGACTATTAGGTCATCGAGTAACCGATAGAATAATAATATTTCCAACTATTTAAAGATATTTATTTTATTATCTTATCGCAATATGAAAGTTTGTAAGAGTCTAGGATATTTTTTCTTTCAAATAATCCAGATTTTGCTATAATGTATATATTTAAGCTTAACTATAAAGATTTTGAATTCCTCTCATTGATAATATTTTTTATAGCCCCGATTTTTTAAGATAAAACATCCTGGAACTAAAATACACAACTAAAATTAATATTTTTCACTAGAGTAAAAATTATTACTCATTGGTATTTTCAGGAAAATTATTCTTAAATTTTTCGGTTATTATGACCAAATTTTCCAGGAAAACCTCTGAAGTATTACAGGCTATAAGATCCAAATGTAGAAAAATCACTGAATACTTCTCTGCTGGATTTTTCAGGTGTCGAAATTAGTTATTTCACTATCTTTGTTCAAAGGTTTCATTTTCATTGTTAAATTTCGATTAAAGAAAAACTTTTCGTGTTTAAATATGTCCATTAAAGATCTGACTATCAAGACAGTGTCATAAGTCACAACATCAAATTTTTAGTTGAAATCAGGAATTTCAAATGTTAGGTAGAGAAAACTTAATTTTTTTTCAATGAAATTTGAGTAAGAAAACTAGAGATTTGTCTGTTCTGATTAAAAAGCTGATTATGCCCCATGATGCTCTATATCGCAATGAGCTTTGACATGTAAGAGAATTCAAAAGATATTAATATTTCCATTTAAGCTTTTAGTTACATATTAATTTTCGGAGCAAATGGGCAGACAAAGTTAAATTTTGTCAAGAGATAATCAAATTCGAGCGAAATCAATTTTTTAGGGCATTCGGCACTTGGACGGAGACACCTCTGGTTCGACTGTCACAGTTGTGCGTTCAAGTCCTGTCCGGTACGAAAGATTAAAGGTCCTAATAGGAGCTTCTTCACGATAAATTGTATGCTGAATAAAATTTTTAAACTAAAAATGTACAAAATAAAAAAATGTCAAGAATATCAAAAACAAATAAACAATTGAAAATCAATAAATACTATACTCAAAAAATATGTTGAAAACAGTTCCTCAAAATAAGAAAAATAATTAAAAAATAATATTGAAATATTAAAAATTAGTTTTAGAAAATTCCTTTGTTTTTTTGTCATTATCCCTTTGTTTCGATTTCGTAAGTTTATTTAGTTTGACAACACTTATTGGTAATGTATTTCAGTATCCAAATTTGAAAATAGTCGCCAGTATTACTCGGATAGCTGTGCTCTGAAGCGAAGTAAAAGTTGCTAACGGTAATGAACTCTTGCATATTTTTCTTGCCAATTTTTTGTTCAAAAAAACTATGTATTCAGCTCTCTCAATATTGAGTAGCGAAAATAAAAAAAAATAATAAAAAATATAAAGAAATACATAGAAAAAAACGTTTTCTTTTCTTCTTTTTTAGTCAGCACAACAACACAATAACAATTTGTAAGATTAGGGGAAACTGGGGCACCACCAAACACGGGGTGGCACCAAACACTGCGATTTTTTAATCAGATATTCGACTTCTGAGGACAAGGCTTATAGGAATTTATAGGCACTATAGAGTTGCTTGTCCATTGAAGAAATGGTCGAGATAGCCCAAATAGTTTAGAAATAAAAATTAGTGTTTGGTGCTACCCCGTGTTTGGTGGTGCCCCAGTTTTCCCTATGTAAATCAAATAATCTGTTTTTAATAATAATACTTATATTAAGTATGTAATCCGATTTTATAACAGAATTTATAATTATACAACATTTAGTAAAATTTTCCCACATAATTGCTAATTTTTCCATTCCATTTATACTTTAATATGCCCTGCACATTTATACTCTCCATTTTAAAATACAAAATATATATAATATAAATATTTTTAAACTCATTTTTGAAAAATACCGCCTGTTTGGGAAAGAGTTCCTCTATGGCAATAACCAAAGCCTTATCACAGATTTATAGAACAACAATGGGATCCGGATTCAGAATGCAAAATTCAATTTAAAAAATTTAAATTAAACATTCTCGTCTCAGATCAACTAAAGTCCCGAGGATTTATTTGCCCCCTGTTTGAAGAAAAATTGCTTGGTGTATTGTGAGCCGTACAGAGAAAATATCCATCCCCATCTCATGTGGTTGTTCACAGTTGGAAAATTCGCGTATATATATATTTCGTCGTCGGGCACACAAAGAAGCACTCCCCACATTTTCTGCCCCATCCCCCATCCTCCCCAACGGATCGGAGAATCCCGGGAAAAATGGAAAAAAAACCCGGGGAAAGTAGAGCTCTGGCTCATGTTTTTCTCTTGGCCTCGTCTCTCGCCCTCGTGCATCTCTTCACATACACAGTGAGTCTCGTAAATAATTTTTTTTGTGCCATATCCAATCATGTTGGCACACCCTTATTCTGCTCCTTCTTCTCAGACTCCACCATGAGCGCGCACTTCGATGATGCCCCCGCCGAAGGTGCCGCGAATTCACGAGGAAATGTGTTTTTTTCCCTCGCATGTGTATTGTGTTATTTCACCATCCTCCTGGGCCATCCTTCAGCCTTCCCAGAGAATCATCCACCCCCTTTTTCCCAACCTACAGCTGAGGGGTAGAATCCGGATGCTGATGCCATGTTGGAGAAAATTTGTTTCTTGAGTTACAGGGACTTTTTGTGGAGAAAAAGGAATGAGACTTTTTCCTTCTTTTTTATCCATCATCTTATACGCACATTTTCTTTTATCATTCTTCCTACAGCTTCCTCTTTCAACCCCTCGCATGAGCCCATTAGACGATAGATGTGAATTTACAAACATCATTCCATATACGATCATACTAAGTCGCCAACAGGGTGGAAAAACCATAGAAGTCGTAAATTATAAATTTTAACCGTTAAGCCACATTAACATAGAACTTTTGTCTCTGTAATACCTTATAGAAAGGATAACATTTTTAATTATAATACATATTAAATGGTGATTTCTTTGATGGTTAAAATGGTTGTTGTAACCTCAAAAAAGCTCTATTTTGGAAAAAAAAACTTCTAAGTAGACAAAAGTTATCTTCACGACATAAGTTTGAGTATGTCTGACGTATTGACTCGGTCATTAAAACGTAATGGCTCAAATAGTTATTGTAAATCACATTATTGAAAGTAAAGAATCGTCAAAAAGAAACACGACGTCAAACTTTCTAACTTTGTTCTATGGCCACCAATTTAAAGCAAAATGTCGGTAACGTTGGCAATCTTGGACATGTCGTTAAGTGCGCCATTTTTATCAATATGGCCTCTTAGAGAAATATGGGTTAAATCCCAAATAAGGTTATTTTGAGAAAATTTTACCGTTATTGAGAAAGCGTACTTTCATAAAGTTCAAATAAGTTTTTGTTATATTTTTCGATAGCAGTCAAAATCCTGAGATCTAAGATCTTGAGCGCCAATATCCCGATAAGGTCACAATTCCGAATGACAAAATTCGGAAATGTTCCGGTTCAGACCTTATGGTGCTATTCCAATGAAAAAGTGACCATGTTTTTTTAGCACATTACTGTTCTCAAGTACTAAAAAAGACCATGCCTGTTCCCATACGTCATTTCAAGGAAAATAATGAGTAGAGGATATTAATGCTACTCGCCGACTTTTACCCACTGAGAACTCACGGGAAAACTCATGGAAAACCTTGGAAAATCGGTTGAGGCTAAAGTTGTCAACTCTCGGCCATCCAACTGCATAACGCCACCAAGCTGACATGACAGGTTACTCCACACTGACTGAATATCAGACAGCATTGTGATAGGGTGAAAACTTGCTCGGAGGGAATATTCGAATTCGAATTTCGGTTTAACTTTTCTTTTGTGTCGGTTCATGTCATGACTATTTGGTGATTTTGAAACACGACGAGGACTGGGGAAAATATGAAGTGTTTGTGTAGATAGAAGAACCTTACATCTTGTCAATCATGATAAAGAAAATGTAGAAAATACTATGAAAGTGAAAACATTAAATTAATCTTGTCGATTTCCCAACCGAAATCCGAATTCGAATATTCCCACCGAGCAAGCTTTCACCCGATCACAATATCATCTGATATTAATTAAAATAACATGTGGGAACAGTCATGGTCTTTTTAGTACTTGAGAACAGTAATGTGCTAAAAAAAACATGCTCATTTTTCATTGGAATAGCACCATTAAGCATAAAATCAAAGCTACTACTGTATAGGATTATGACCCTTCCAGCCCCCACGGATTTATCTAAAACGTAGGTCCTCAGCAAACACAATTGAAAACTCTTAGCCACGTTTGAGAAGAGGATTCTACGATAATTTTTGACCCCGTACGTTAGGGGGGACGATTCTGGAGCCTATACAAACATGAGGTGGATGAGCGTTTCTGAGGTAACTGTCGTCACGTAAATACGCCTCAATGGGCTCCGGTGGGCTCGTCATATGGTTCACAAGAATGAGGACGAACCAGCCTGTAAAGTCTTTAGGAGCAGACTCTATGGTTCGAGGAAATTAAGCCGGCCTAACCTCCGATGGACCAACTACGTGGACCAAGACACCAGCTCATTAACTCTTGGAGTGGCCAAGACCAGCAATTTGATGTAGTTTCGGTTAACAACTAAGTAACATCCCGAAAAGGCCAGAATCCAGAAAGACAAAATCTCGAAAGGGCCATTATACGAAAACCATAATCCCAAAATTCAAAATTCCGAAATTTTCAAAGTCGTACAGATAATTTAATTCGTGGAATAATTTCCCAAAACACAGTAAATATTCCTTACTTACCAAGCACGGGTGCATTTTTCAAAACAGCCAGGACACTTTTACCAATTCGATATTTTGGATTTCGGGATTTTGGATCCTTCGGATTTTTGGTTTTTCGAGATTTTGACCAAGGGACCCATCGTAAAAAAAATTAAATTTCCAAATCAAGAATGAGTTTATAGTAATAATTTTCGCTTAAATGTGAGGTTAGTTTATCAAACCAATTCACGTCCCTAACAGTGTTCAGCGTTAATATCTACTGATATAAAAATTCTTAGCATAAATAATTTTTCTGTTGAAGTCTTTAATCTGTTCTGTCAACAAAAAAGATTGGGAGTGTTTAAGAAAATATCTGAGAGAGCTTTCTGAGTAACATAAACAATTTACGATTATTGAAAATACCCCATAATTAAACGTGGAAATAACATATCCCAGACATAACTGAACCTTGACTCTCCTTATCATGGAGACTATGTAGTCTTTGCATAAACGCCTTTGGCAAGCTGCTTGAGAATTAAACAGACATTTTTCAAGAAACAATCAATTATGTCCAAAAGCAGGATGCAATAAATCGCTTGAAAGTGTTTGCCGTCCCTGGATCGTGATCCGTGGCCGCCCATCTAGAAGCTCCATCCTTCACCCAGGGTGAATTTTCCATATTTGCCACCCAACCCACTAAAAAAACAGAAAAAGCTGCGGAAAAAGAAAAAGAGGATACCCCATCCCTCGACATCCATCCATTGTGCACAATCCACCATGTATGATGATGAAAAATATTGTGCTTTAGAGTGTGGTAATGGTTATCTTTCATTTTCGGCGAACATTAAGAAAACCCCCGCACATACATTAATCATTGTCAAAAAATTTTTATACTTATGCGCACACACAACGTCTCCAGGATCTGCTTGGTAACATTTGAGCCATCATGCCCATTTTCCCGGGGAGAGAGCCCCACGGAAAAAATCCCACCCACTTGAGTGGTATAGAAAAATTATTCGACAGAGCAAAAAACAATTTTTTCCTCCGTGGTTAGGATGTTTTTACCACATCCTTCTCCTTCTGCGTCTTCTCCCGAAACACAAAATCAACTGGATAACAACCAAACAGCTTACAGTACTTGGGATTCTGTGTGATCACGATATTTTTCCAATAGAAAGCTGATAAGAAAAGCCATATTCTAAACATAATTAAAAAAAATGTTCGCCAGGACTAGCTCTAAAACATATCCAAAAATCATTAAAAAAAGCTTGGGCCAATTTTGAGAAAAACCAAAAAACATTACTTTTAGGGAATATTAATTATTGGGGATGTAAAATTATTCAAAAATCGGTACTTAACCGGTTCAATACCGATGAAGATCGACGCAGCCGGGTTCGAAATTGTAATACCTTTCCAAAAATCCAAATTTAACCAAACCGGTTGAAAAATGAGCCTTCCAAAGTGGTTGACCTTTGACCTTCAAAAATTCAAAATGGCGAATTTTCCGATCATAGGTATGTTTGGGCGCAATGTTTGCCAGGACAAACTCTAAAACATCGAAAAATCATTGAAAACGCTTGGGCCAATTTTTTGCAAAAACAACATTATTTATTATTGATAAAGAGTTTGTTCTAGAGAGAGAGTATCTAATTTACCCCTGACGAGCCTCTGAACTTTTAAGATTTAGCTGAAAAATTAGATTGCACGTCTTATGCTCCAAATCTATGGTCAAGCAAAGATAACATTTTCGTTTTTTCCTTAGCCGATTTTTTTTCGATCAGCCCAAAATTTGGAGGATCAGGCTGATCTTCTAAATTCGTGAGGTCTAGTGAAGTTACGGAGAATAGGCGACATCAGCGCCAGTGCTGAAAATAAAAAGCTTCACTTTGGGGTTTTTGGGTGCTTTTCGAAAAGTCAATTGGGTGAAAAAGCATGGAGAGTAATGTACGCAATGTCACAAAATCTTAAAATGCATTAAGATTGGAGTAATGGGAAGGTCAGAGTGCATCTTTCCTTACGAAAAATCCATTGATATGATTTATATTGCTCTTAAGAGGTCTTTCAGCACTCAAAGTGTGGAGATTTGATAGAAATTTACACTGAAAACGCTAATCCTTGATCCTAAATCCTCAGTGTATGAAAGTTTGGACTGATCCTTTACCGCCAAATTTTTCGAGCTGAGTATTCTCGAGGATCAGCCTGCGTCTATTTTCGGCATAATGGCCTAGACTCAGGCTGATCCTCTAGAATATTTAGCCTTTAAAATTTTTCAGTAAAGATTTTTCCCATAAGGGGACAAGCCGAGACTTAATTTTTTTTAAGTCTAAATAGAGCTTTAAGCATGCTACCCTGATTGGGATAAGCGGTTGAAAATGAATGAATGAATAGTATTATCAATTCCAGTAAGCGTCGGGGGATGGGGCAGCTAAGAAAAAATTGATATTATCCCAAAGCTTTCAGCTCAGACTTCAAGTCTTCCTCAGTGGTCAAATCTGTTGGATAAAGAAGAGAACAAATTTGACCACTGAGGAAGGCTTGGAGTCTGCAGGGTCCCGGTCAAAATCCCGAAAGCCAAAATCCTGAAAGCCAAAATCCCGAACGCCAAAATCCCGAAAGCCAAAATTCCGAATTCTTAAAAGTGTCATAAACTACTCCCACGATTGCACCCGCGCTTTCTAGAAGCAAAGAGAAATCTTCTGTGTCTTAGAAAATTATACTAAACATTTTTCCTATATAATTTTATCCCTTTCAGAATTTTGAACATTCGGGATTTTGGATTTCGGGATTTTGACTTTTGAGATTTTGGCCTTTTCGGGATTTTGGCTTTCGAGATTTTAGCTTTCTTGATTTTGGCTGCCACGGATACTGTATAATAGACTCTCAGTACAGTAGACTTGCGTTAATTCGGCTTTTTTAAGTTCAGGATACTTTTTAATTCGTACAGCAGTAACATTTGAAAAAAAAGTTTGTTGACATTTTTCAAGTCTGATTTTGCTTATTGAATGAAGGAAATATACTTAAATTTGCATTGTTTTGCCTTAGTTATGATGTAATTTTACATTATTAAGGGATTTTCATGACATTTACAATAAATATGAGTATGTAAACCTAATGAGTGCGCAGATGAATAAAAAAAATCGTTGCATTTCAAAAAGTTTGTCGCCCGAATTTCTATCTAATTCGGGTGATATTTCGGTCCCAAATGCCCAAATTTGAGAGAGCTTACTGTATATTTTATCGCTTGGTTGTTTGCAGTCAGTGTCAGCAACCAGCAAAGTCTTTGATTGATAACACTCGTGACTTTGGTCACAAAACAATTTCCTGCTTATCACTCAATAACATAATCAGCGACTTTTTAGAGACTAACCTACCATGCTAAAAAAAAAGTACAAGACAAGGCCAGGGAACCAGAAAAATGTGCCACATCGTCAATGTGAAAGAGGAACTGTGTTTTGGACAGTTAATAAAAATTACACAAAGGCGTTGCTTTTATCTTGCGTGAATAAAAACGAAGATAAATTTCATCTTTCTCCTCATACAAGAAATATAAATAACATACACGCGAGGAAAATGGGATGCCAAAGTGATTCAGCGACAAGAAAAGAAGAAAAGACATGGAACATCTTTTATGAAACTCACCCATCTAAATTGCAAATTTATCAAAACCATACTCTCATCCTCAATCACCTTCAGGAGCCATTTAGTGCAGAACATTGCCAAGGATATTGCTTAGTGTGGAAAACCCCTTTGCTGTATGCCTCTTCAGTCACGGATTCCTTCTTCAGACATCCTCGAGGAATCCTCTTCGGTAACTTTTAGCACCCCACAATAATGAGAAGAATCATCCCAGGCATGATTTCACCTTGGCAATTGTGAGAATCCTCCTCAACACAATGCAAGGATAAACACGACAGTCATATGCAAAAGGACTCTCGATAATTGACACTTTTTCCATTCACTTCGAGGGCTGCAGGAGGTTCCCAGAGCTTCACGCAAGAGCATCATTTGCATACATTATAATTTATTGGGAGAGGACCATATTCCATGCACAGGAATTTAAATCCCTTTTTGATCACGTTAGAGCGTCAAGGACATTTTTCAAGCATTTGCATATTTCACACCAAAATACAAATAAATTTCCATATGGAGTTAAAGCGAATATTTATAATCGTTGAGATGTTGCTATTTCCCGAATAGACATATAAAATATCACATAAAACTACACTACATTAATACAAATAATACTACTTTATAATACATATAACATTCCAAGTATTAAAAATATATCTAAATAATAATATTATTTGAAATAATACAAAGAATAATACAACAATATTATATAATTATAATATTATTGTATTATTAACGGACATCATTAATAAAATGTACATGTAAATTTCTTCTATAATAATAATAATAATAATAATAATATAAATAAACGAAAATATGTTCTAACTTCTAGGAATGTTCTTATTTTTGGGTGTTTAAAGGTTTACCACCCATTTAATTAAAAAATAATTTAAAAAAAGAATAAAAAAATGCCGAGAGATATTGTTTTTTTATTGGGGGTCATCGAAGACTGGAAGTCGATATATCTCTTACCGTTTAAGCTCCAGAACCGTGACAAGTTGAAAAAAATACGATTATATAACTGCTCTCTTTTTGAATTCAAGCAGTAAAATAAAAATTGGTGATGAAGTGCATATTTCCGAATCTTTTGAGAAATCTCAAACATTAGACATTGAAAAAATATATATATATTAAAAGAATAAATTGTGGTCATATTCATATTCATTACTAATTAAAACCGTTACTGCTGCATTGGTAATTTGAAAACCTTAAAAAAAAAGAGGTGGAAAAGCGTCCCAAGTTTTGCGAATTGCTCGAACTCGTGACTTAGACGCTATTCCTCAAAAGTACTTTCGCAAAATTTACCGTTTGCCGGTTCTCAACCAATTTAAATCGAATTGTAAATAATTCGAAAGATCCCACAAAATAATTTTAATAATTTTAATAAAATTGATTTTCGGACAAAAATTACTTATCGGTTAATAACCGGTTTATTATCGGTTCAAAACCGATTGCAACCAGTTCAGCTTTGTCGGAAATTCCAAAACCTTTCCAATGATCTCAAATATGAACCCATTCGTCTGATTAATTCGCTCTGTAAAGCCTTTTATTACCTTTAAACTTGAAAAACCGTTATTGGGAATGAATCAACGGTATTTCCACACATGGTCAATTGTCTGGCTAGGTAATCTCTAAAACATATCCAAAAATGAAAAAAAAAATCAAATAATGATGAGTTTTCCAGCAATCCCAAGAAAACATGGTTTTGGAGGGGAAGAGAAGGATGGGAGGTCTCCCTTGGATGGGAGGTATCAAGTCGCTATCTCTAACCATTTGGCTTCTATAGAGCTGGCGACAGACGGACAAACAGTGCGACTACATTTCTCAGAAACCGTCTGAAACGCGAATATTTGTTGTTAAAAGGGGCTTCCGGGGAATGGAAGGTGGAAATTTTGGAGAGGTGAAAAAATCGAGGAATTATATATACTGCTCTCCCCGTGGAGTTCGAGCAGTAAAAAGGTCCTGGTCAAAATCCCGAAAGCCAAAATCCCAAACCCCAAAATTTTGAAAACCAAAATCCCGAATGAGTAAAAATACCGCAAAGCCAAAAATTTTGAAAGTCAAAATCTTGAACGCCCTAATATCGAAAGCCAAAATCTCAAAAGATTCGAGATCCCGAATGCACAAATCCCGGACACCCAAATCTTTAACACCAAAATCCCGAACGTCAAAATACCGAAAGCCAAAATCCTAAAAGCCAAAATCCCAAATTCTTAAAAGGACATAGCTACTCCCATGATATCACCCGGATTTGCTGGAGGCAAATTGAAATTTTCTTTGTTTTAGAAAATTATTCTATATATTGTCCTCCATAGAATTTTCGTTCCTTTTGAGGATTTTAACCACTCAGTATTTTGGCTTTTCGGGATTTTGACCAATTCGAGATTTTGACCGGTACCAAAAAAATCAAATTTATTCGAATCCATTGAAAAATAAATCCTCCAGGTCAAGACTGATTGGACCTTCGATCTTAAAAAACTAAAATTTTCGATCACAGTTATGTATGAACGAAACGTTCATGTGGATCATTAAAGAAGGAAAGAGGTCTCTATATAATATTTTCTATTAAGGGTTACCGAAAACCGAAAGATTGAAGTCACTTAACTCTTTCGCGTCTTTAGGGTAATGTCATGACTCGGGGAAAAAAGTTTTTTTTGGGTATTTACATTAATTGAAATCTATCTGTTCGTGCACGACATCATAATAGAAGGATGTAAGATTCTTGGCTCATTTTCTCAAGACTCCAGTTAGATTTCAATTAATGTAAATAGCCAAAAAGACACTTTTTTCCCCGGGTCATATATGACCCTAAAGATGCGAAAGAGTTAAGATGTAACCTCTAGTTCGGTATGCTCTTTATAAGTTCGATCAGTAATAGAACACATTATTGTAAAAAGAAAAATTTAAAATCTGGTTGTATGGCATATAGTGGGAGGTGGAGCTATTTTAGACTGGTTCTACATTGTTATTCGATTTTTTCGCATATTTTTAAAGAGTCTAATGCCTTACAATTATTTTATGTAGTTCCATAATTGTTGTATAGAGCAAATTTACATTAGGCTAAAGCACAGTTTTATTCGAAATACGTGAAAAATCTTATATCAATGTAGCCCTACAGCCCAAAGTAGCCCCACCTCTCTCAACAACTTAAGGAAGGTTTTAACTTAAGGAAAACTTAAAGATGGACCATTTTGCTCTAGGCTATGGTAACCAACCAACGTTAATACGACGGTGAACGCAAGAAATAAAGGAAATTTAGAAAATAAAAAATATCTTTTATAGAATAATTTTAAATATTATCTGCATTAGGTTATAACGGTTATAACATTAGAATATTTGTATTAAATTTCATCCTAAGATACGCCTAAAAATGTCATTCCATTTTAATTACTTAATTAGATGTAATATAAATCTTTAAATCACCTAAATATTTTTTTACCTTGTCATCTTAACAATTTTATAATTTTTACTAGTATTATTCAATTTGAAAGTTATATTTCTTCAATATTCTTTTTAAACAATATTATTAAATCCCGGAAGACCAATTAATGCAATGAGAAAATTATATATGGTATGAGAGATTCCCAGAGCAAAGAAATTTCATGTGACCCTCTAAAAATTCCTTCACAGCATCCTCCAGTATTCTTCCGAAGCACAATTTTGGGACAGAGCTAGAAAAGAATGGTGAACGACACATTTTTTCCTGCCATCAAAAGAATTAACATTATTTCTTGGGACGTACACAAGAATCCAATTGTAATATGAATGCGCCATTGAGTTGGAGAATGAGGAAGGTGATGTTCTTTTATCGAATGGCGTTTTTTGTTATGTATAATTTCTTATATTGAATTTTTTCTATCCATTCTCATATGCAAATTGAGGCTAAACAGTTTTTTTCTCTCAACTCTGCTAGTTGACAAAAGGACGTGGAAGTGTTTTGCTAGAGGAGGAAGATGGAAAAGTGAGGTTGAACCAGAAGAAAAAGGATATACGGAACTAATTTGAATATTTTTTATTATAATCAAGTGTGAACCTCTTTTGGTCCTGGGAAAAATTTCACTCAGCAGAGATTCTTCATTCCTTTCCGCTCTTGCACCTTTCCCTATGGGGAGGGGTGTTTTTTTTTCCTCCATGAAACACATTTCACTGGGTTGGAAAATTTTATCGTAAATTCACACACATACAACACACGATGGAAATCTCCCAAAAGCAATTTTGTTGATTGAAAATTTAAAATATTCAATTTCTCTGTGAGGCAGAGAAACCCATCCTCTCTATCTTCAGAAACTCCTTTCTGCTCCTTTTTCGGTATATCTTGGGCTTCTCCTTTTTTGCTCATGTCCCACCCACAACAGTGTCTTCTGCCCGTGTTTTCAGCGCGTGTTTCTGCGCCTCTTATCGCTGGCATCGTGTCGAGGGTGATTCGAGATAGGGCATACATCCAATATGATTTGCATAGAGAGATTGCCACGATGCCCCCCCAACCCCAGTGCCTGTCCCATTAATGGAGAACCACGATGAGGAGCTCGCCATGGGTAGCGTTTAATGTCTCAACATTATTTATTTTAGTTTCATAGTTTATGATTATTTTCTCACGTTGGCGCATTAAAGGAGCAACCGCAGAAGCTGGGAAATTGTGCTGCTGGAAAATGTATTATATTAAACTTTTTTTCCATCCAACTACTCTTTGCCCAAGAAAAAGAAATTAATAGCGAAAAATGTTCCTAGAGTTTATGCAAAGATTCTCTTTGGATTCTTCCAGTATGTGTATGAGCATAAAGTATTACAAAGGAATTTGTGTTGTTGCTAAGTTCAGTTATAAAACATAGTACTATTTTTAGTTAATTTATTAAAAAATTAAAGCAGAAAACATTATTTGATCACAATACTTCTACCCTCATCATATCGCTAAGATCAAGAAAATTTCATTAAATCAAATTTATGTCCATTTTTTTCTAAAAGTATGGCAGTCCTATCCCAATCATTCGAACTCAAATCTAAATTCAATTTGGCTTTTTTATTACACAGGGGAGAATAAGTATGGCCAGCGAGTGAATCGTGTCCATAATCATTCTCCATATTTACGCTGATCGCGCCAAACAGTCTTCATAATCGCGCTAATCGGCACGCAAAGTGATCCGTGAGTGGCAGAGCTATTTACCCCCTGTGATCACATAAAATTATTATTATTTTATTTATTTCGATGTAACCGGGCTTTTATTGCCATTTTGTACATTGCTCAGTTTACAAGTTTATTATTCAGATTACAATGTTTCGTGAAAAATGTCCATTCAGACGCTTCAGTCATTTGCACCGGGCGGGACTCGAACTCACAACTGTGACAGTCGAGCCAGGGGCCACACCGCCCAAGAGCCGAACGCTCTTACCAATTGCACCACGGACCCCCATCACATAAAATTTATCACGTGATTATCAAGACGATGATAATTTTTATTTCATGAAATTTTACCAACCTTAAATGTGTGACAAAAATTAATTTAATGAGCTAAATAACAAAACATTAATTAGAGAAAACCAAAAAGACTAAGATAACTAGGGGAAAGTGCCCATGCTTTACACGGTCCCAAGCTTTACAATGACTAAATTATTTATATGTTTTTCAATAAATGTGACTCATCTTTTCTATATTTTAAAAACTAGGGGAAAGTATCTTGTGTTTAAAATACATCGCAAACCTGCATTTATTTAGAAATATAGGAAAAATTTAGTCATTGTAAAGCTTGAGGCAGTGTAAAGCATGGGCACTTTCCCCTACAGGGAAAACGAAAACTTTTTAATTTTCTTTTGACAGAACAGGTAGGGTAAAATTTAAACGACTGCCAAGAGGGAGAACGAAAATCTAGACAACCCAATTTAGACAACTTAAATAATCCTCAAAGTATTGTTGAATTTCATAATAAAGAAATTATAAGATTATCCAAATTTCAAAATTGATACCTATATTCTAAATTCAATGTAATCCAAAATTCCAAAGTGTATCGTAATGGCGCTGGCACACCTTTTCAATTGGGTGAATTTCAATCGATTGAAATTTTACCTCTTACTCTTTCAAAGCGAAATAAGATATATGTGTCTCTTTCTGTCAATTTCAATTGAAATTTAAATTGAAATTGAAATTTCAATTTTAAATTTCATTTCACAGAATGATACACCCATATCTGATTTCAGTTTGAGAGAGTAAGAGATAAAATTTCAATCGGTTGAAATTCATTCAATTGAAAAGGTGTGCCAGCGCCATAAGATTTTTAATAATTTCATAGTTTTTAATACCTAAGTAAAACTTTTTGATAAGAAAATTTAGCAAAATCAAAATTCTTTCCCTTTCTTTCTCGATACTAATGTATATTCATCTAACCCCTCTCTATTTGTTTCGGTAAACATGTGATAAATAATGTCAATGCAAATTGAATTTAGATTTGACACTGAATAAATGCCAGAATTATAAGTCTCTAAACTCAATACTGAAGGAATTTAGTTTTAACTGAACAAATTCGATTTTACTACCTCTACTTGATACTCTACAGATCAGCAAATTTTGTGAAATCAACATTTTCATCCAGTAACTTTTTCAAATCTAAATTAATTCGAGGAGTTCCTGTTAGAACATTTTACTGAAACCTGTAGATTCGCACGTTGCACCCCGAATGCTGTATGTCATTCTGATATCTTTAACAATTCTTTGATGAGTAAATAAGAATAAATAAAGAGTCAGAGTTTAAAAATTCGAATATCGGTTTTAAAACCCAAATTTTAAAAAAATATTGAAATTGGTACGGAATATATTCGACGTTCGACAGTAAAAGGTTGTCACCCTGAGAGGAAAGCACATTTTGGCTTCCGGTTCTGATATGAATCTTCTTCAGTGGTCGAATAAAAGACCTCTAAAACCTAAAATTACTAAAGGAAGTAGAAAAAGTTTTCATAGTTCAGAACGCATTTTAACTCATTCGTAATTCTACCTAGGTGCATGTAATTTCCTGTTCGAAATTCAAAATATCTCAAATATCAACATGTGTGTCAATCTTTGCTTTGTTGAGAAGGACACCAAAATATTAGAGTCCATAATAGCTATGTACAGTAATAATAATAATAACCTTCCGAAAAGACAGAGCCAAACCTGTTTGAAAATTAACCGGAAATTCAAAGATGAAGTTTACAAATTCGCCACCCCTAGCGCTGACAGCTGGCAGTTCGTCTATTTCGAATTTTCGGTATTCACTTCAATTGTCAGCAATAGTGCGTAAATGCTTGCAACAGGATGGCACAACCTTGGAATTTCAATTTCAATAATATTCTCTGCATGAATAAGGAAAAATGTCGAAAAATAGGACAGAAGCTCAAAAATACTCATATGTCAGCACATATTCAGCGCTCTAAATTAATCTAGTGAGAAATAGAAATTAACCAAATTTAGATTGTATAGTGAAAGCATAGATCTCAACAAACAGTAAAGGGACTAAAAGTAATTTTTGAAACATAACCTCAAACATATAAATAATGTTTTTAATTGCAGTTTTGGAATTTTTATCAACAAATATAACAATAATTATAACAGCAATAATGTGTTATCTATTTTAACAATGCATTTTAATTGCTGTTATGAATACACCAATCATTTAAATTCCATTGCAAATCAATATTGGTATAAAACAAAAAGAGATTATTTCATAACATTTGCTTGCAATAATGGAGACAAAGCTGAAAGCTGAATTAGCATTATATCCCATGTTCTTCCTCTCAATTGACAATAATAAACTATCATGGAATAAACGCTGCAGAGAGTCTATTAAACAGCATGAGGTGAAATTAAGTCAGTGTCATAAATTCCGCGGTGTCACTGAAAATTTGCATTTGCAGTGCGTCACGTGGAGAGGCCCAGTCTTACAATTAACCCCTCGGCATCAGCTGACAATTAATTCTTCAGGCGCTCTCATGGAGATTTCTTGCGGACAAGATATCAACTTTTCGCACCAATTTCAGCTAGAGATTTCCATGGAAGGGGGGATACGGATTGAAAGAACATTGCAAATATAGAACATTATATGCAATGCCATCGACCATTTTCATTTTGACTCTTTTCTATCTCTTTTCTGCAACTATATGGAAAACACAAAAAGGATTTATTGGATTTGACGAGTGACTTTTCACCCCCCTCGCAAATGTTTTGGGATTTTTATTTCGTGGTGGGCGGGAATGGAATAGTAGATACATGTGGTTGATGGCCAGAGGGAGAGAATAGGATGAAATGGCACAGAAAAAAAAGCGACACAATAATTCCAAAGTACTGTGTGTGTTTGATATTTGCCATGGAAGCCAGTTTTTCGTGCTATATCCTATCAAAATCGATATTTGGTTTTTCCTCGGATGGTCCTGCGCAGTTTTCCCGTATAGCATTCCACCCTGAATGTCGCCCCATGTCTCAACCCCTCGGAAGCCACTCCACCTCACATATGTACACACCAGGCGGCACATTAAATGCCGCATATAAAATCCCGAGCACGAGCATATAAAATAAAATAAAAGTGAATAAAAACGAGGCGCAAAAAAAAGGAATTGTGGGTGGAAGAGAAAGAACGACAAATCCTATACTTGTCCCTTATGGTGCGAGTAGGATCGAGCATCCAGGCAATATTTATGTGGCAGAAGGATAAAATTTTATGAAGGACTTTTTATACCTTCCCAACATCATCCATAAAATGAGACAATTAAATATTCAAAGATTGTATGTTCCAAAAACCGGTATGGATGGATACACGCCAAAATGACAATTTTTTCCCATCCACCCCAATATACCACCTACCCAAAACCCCATTCCTGTATAACACCAAAAACCAGTGAATTCCATCCAGAAGCTTTCGCTGTGAAATTTCTGTGCAGATGCCACACGCCCCAAAAAGTCACCCAACAGCACTCCTTCATTGATTTTTGTTCCTCGAGGCGATTGAGTGTGGTTTTAGCTGGAGTTATCGAGATTCATGCAGAAGTTCATGGTTGATTTTTCCGAGGATTTCATGCAGCCTGTGTGGAAATGGATTCGGGCTAAGAGAAAATTTAATCCTCTCTCACGAATGGACTAATTCACAGAAATCCCTCCCAGTCAAGTGATTTTAGACATGCAAATTCATTGATCTTTGATTTAAATGGCGCCCCCCATTTGAGTGCTTGCAGACAAACTTTTTATTGGGATAGGAATGCAAAAAAGACTTAATGTTGTCATTGAAGTAAAAGTTTTAGCTTGAGAAGACACGAAAAATGTTAGAAATTGCAATTAAGTACTTTTGTTGAATTGCTAAACTTCAAAATAGAGTTTTTTTTTATTTGAATTTTTTATAAACCTATATGAATACCGAAAGTTTATTCAAGAGAATGATGGAGAAAACTTTTGAAAAATAGAAAAACTAAATGCAAAACTGAAAATTTGCACAGATTTTCTAAAGATAATTATACAAATCTTGCAATAGAAAAACTCAACGACAATTTATTTTAACAAGATAGAAAAATATTTGCTGTTAAATTCTATTAACTACTTCAAAAAATAACTGTCTAACTACCTGAAGTGGAAATATTTCGTTAAAAAACTCATAAAAGTATTATAAAGTTATGCAAAAGCATTTAAGAAGACATACAAATTTTCTATGATAATTTAATGATGCGATAAGTTGGAGATAGGTTAATGGTTTTTAAATCTCTGATTTAATATAAAATTTATTTGGGAAAAATCATTTTTTCCTTATTGATCTAACACGACAAAAGAGAAATATACCGCTCATTCGATATTACAGAGGCATAACTCTGACTACTAATTCAGTTCTGCTGGTACAACTTTAGTTGTCCTTGTTCCATATTAGGGGAAAATGAAGCAGTAGTAAACATGAGGAAGTTGTAAACACTGCAATTTTTTTCAATTAGACATCTTATAAGGTAGTTGTGCCAAATTCCGGCCAGCTTGCAATTTCGGCCACATTTTTTGTTCGTCGAATTTCCATGAATTTTCAGTTTTTGCATACTCTACAGATTATACTATGCAAAAAATAACAAAAAATATCGCATCGACGAACAAGATGACTTGAAAAAGACATTGGTAGAATTCCGGAGGAAGAAGGAACCATAAGAATGAAGGTGGCCGGAATAGGCCACCAATGCTATGTCTACATTTTTATTCATTTTAAAATGTACTAAATATGATTTTAGAGAAAATAAAGATGATAAACTGTCTGCAAAGTTCCAGTGAACACTCTTGAAGAAGAAGTAATAAAATAATTCAATTTCTATTAAAAATATTACATTTCAAACTTGAGACTTTGGCGCTTGCATGCAACTATGCCGAAATTTAGCACACTTACCCTACTAATATTATTACATATATTAATGAAATATTAGATTTAAGAGTACGAAATCCTATATGAATTCACAGATAGAGATACTTGTCTACTGAAGAAATGTGCAACATTTAAATTCAAGTAATGTTGACATTAAATATCAGTGTTTACTACCGGTCCAATTTTCTCTACACACTATTTTTATTTCTTTTATATATTAAGTTTATTTAGTCTTGAATTATATTTTATATAATTCAAGAATATTTAAAAAGGAGCCAAGTAGTCAAAATATTCTCTAAATAGCGACATCGAACTTTCAGATGAACATTTCGTTCATAGGCAAATTACGTTTAATTTTTTCTACTGAAAGACTCTGAAGAGTGTATTTTTTGACCACAGAACAAGATTTAGGTTCATTTGTAATGTCTTGGAATTTTGAATGCTGTATAAATTTAATTAAGTTCCAATCTGTTATAAAACAGAATTAATCTCATTTTTACGACCGTAAAAGTTGTTTATTACGAAACTTCAAACTGAAATACATAAAGATCCCATAGGTGTATATTAGGTGAGATTCTTAACAATCCCAGCTATTTTTGCATAGATTATATTTTATTTATTTTAGAAAATTCACTATTCATGATTCTTCTATGCAACACATCAATTAAAACACAACAAATAAAAAATAAATCCGAGAAAGGTACCAATTTACGGATATAATTACCGATTCACTACTAAGTCCGATGGAGTCGGGTTGGAAATTTTAAGATCTTTAAAAAAAAACTCCAAATTTAAACAAATCGGTTGAAAAATACGCCCTTCAAAGTGGTTAAACTTTGACGAAATATCCGTCTTGGCTATCTCTAAAAACATATTCCAAAATTAAGGAACTCCCGTCGTTTTCGAAATAAACCAAAAAAATATGGTTTTCTGGGGGTAAGAGGGGGGTGTGGGAAAATTAAAAAATACTGTCCTAGATAACAGTATCCTAGATATATGGGTGGAAGGGGTCATCGAAGATCGGAAACCGATGTCTCTTACCGTTTGTCCTCTAGCCATGTCACAAGCTTTTTAACAAATAAAAAAAAAAATTATTTTTGAAAAATTTTTCTGAAAGATAAATCAATTACGGGTACTATACCAACTCATGACCGATTAAGTCCGACGTATTCAGGTTGAAAATTTCAAGATCTTTCAAAAAATCCAAATTTAAATATACTGCTTAAAAAATTGCTTTACCAATCTGGGTTTAACTTTGACTTTCAAAAATTCGATAGCGAAATGTTTTTTGGTGTTTTCGGTTAAAGACTTGGTTAATGTCTGTGAACATCTGTAGAAGTCAACATTATCTTATAGATATCTGTAGTCTGTCGAAGCCGATATAACTTATCGTTTGGCCTCTAGCTATGTCAAAATATAACTGAAAAATATATAAAATATAACCTTAAAAGGAAAACAATTTTCGCAATTTTCATAAGACATTTTAAAATGTTTTATCAAATATTATTTATTCCGTTTAAGTGTTTATTTTTAAATTTAATATAACTTTTATAAAAATAACAATGTTAGCATGCACTGTCGTAGGCATTCTTAGGATATTATCTAAAAAAATATTTTATATTTAATTCCTATCAATAAAAAGCATTAAAAATACAATTTTCTGTCAGTTAATATATTCTTCACATATTCAAATTTATAATTATTCATTGGAGCTTATAATGGTCAATTGGTGCAATGTATAATGTCCTAAGACAATTTATATACCTATTCTACACAGTAAAAAAAATTAACACTATTATTGTGTGTAATCTTTCACACCACTATTATAGTGTAAAATTTGGAAAAAGTGTTTAATTTAAAATTGTTTAATTTAAAGTTGTTGAATTTCAAGATGTTGAATTTGGAATTGTTGAATTTAAAAATTGTTGAATTTTGTTTATTGTTCAATTTTTTTTTATTTCGAAGATTTTGATATTTTTGCCTTTTTAGACATTTTTATTGGTTTTTCCTGTACTCGGGATCCACCCTAATGCGAAATGATTACATCTGATGCTCGGATCTTCACGATATACTTAATTATGCATATAAATATTTGATGTTCTATGTGACTTTTGCCCAATGAAAAGCATCTCGACTGAAGTATAAGTCTTAATTGGAAATTCAACAATCTTTTCATGACTTTTGTTTAAAAATTCAACAAATTTGGTTGAAATACACAAGGCTTCACACTATAATAGTGTTAAAAATTATGATCAAACTATAATAGTGTTAATTTTTGATTCACATAATACACACTTTGATTCACACTATAATAATGTGAAAAACTGTAATAATACTATAATAGTGATAATTTTTAGAATTTGTTAAACAGTTTTAAATCACGAAACATTGTTGAAAATTTTTTATGATTATAACAGTGAGAAATTTTACACAGATCGCAATTAAATAATTAATTTATCCGATTTCACACTATTACAGTGTTAAAATTTTACACATTTTCAAATTAAACAATATTGTTGAAAATTTTTCAACAATATACATATACATACACATATTTAAATTAAACAACTAAAATGGTCGATTTTTCACTATTATAGTAGTAAAATTTTACTCATTTTTTTACTGTGTAAGATCATTTATTGATCTAAAATATTTTATAAATTAAAATAATATAAATATATTATACAAATTCTCATAAACTCATAAATAAATTGTATTTATCTTCGGAAAAAGTGCAATGGTATTATTTGGAATCCCATATTCCATTTAAAGAATAAAGATTTTATACCGATGAACTAGGGTAAAATGTCCTAATTCAAAACCATTTCCAGACGCTTTAACTTTGACAGAAGATTCAACACATTAAGTTCATTTTTTTTTAAGAGAATTACATAAATTTGCTCATTGACTTTTCTAGAATGTTACTGTTTATTGAAAATTCTTTAGACATAATTTGAAAACTTCTTAAATACAAGAATAATACGCGAGTGTAAAATGCTTCTATTGGAAACAAATTAATCCAAATGGAGACAAGGGAAAGTTTCTAATTGGAGACAAAGAGTGTAAGTGAAACCGCGACGAAAGGCTTCAAAAACCTTGTAGAGTTGCTTTTGAGCGCAGGATTTGTACTTATCCCTGGTTTTTTCTCCTTTCCCATCTAAAACATTAAGAAAATATCTCCAAAAAAATCTTATTTCCGGAGTTTCCTATTGAAGCATTTGCAGACACTGCAGAAAACCCTCTTTGTTCACGAAATAAGTAATTATTTCATTTGAAAACTTTAGGTTCCGTTAAGAATAAAGATTATCACTTAATTTAACTAAAATTATCCAGAAATATGACATAAATGTTAAACAAAACGAATAAACAATAATCACCTTATTGTGTTTTTCATTGGAAAACATTGTCGATCAATTAAAAACTTGATGGTGAAAAGGTACACTTTTAATTTTTCTGAGAAATTAACAAATTAAAAATTGTGAATATGAATGGATTTTCGCTTTATTTAGAGCAAAATTAACTAAATAATGAAACTGTAGTATAGAAAATATATAAATATAGCAATTTAGTACTGTATTTATCATGAAAACAATGATGTTTCCATTTGGAGTAGCGAAAAATTACCATTTAGAGCAGGTTTTGAATTAGTTTAATTTGCCCTACGAGAGGAATATATAGTTAAATTGTTAAGCATGAAGGGTTAAAAATTCTCTTTTCTCCTTGTTTACCAACATCGCACGCTGAAACTCTAACAAATTATCACCTGAGGGAATCCCCTTGAGTGCCGACAACTGGTCAGGAATAATTAAGAACAACAGGAGAGGTGCGAGAAGTGGGTTAATTCGATTCGCGCCATATGACTTCTCTGACCAGAGTCCATTTGACTGGCGGAAAGTTGATTTCCGTGGACTTTCCCCGGGATATCCTCAATGGGCGTGTGCCCCGAAGCCACATAATGGAATTTATAACGAAAAATCTGCTGGAGGTGAGACGAGTAGTTTTTTGCATTTAGATTCTTTTCTCTGACGCTTTCGCGTCCTTTTTTTATCTCTAAGGGTTTTTTTTTCCATATGTGCGCGCATGCAGAAAAATGTACATGACTGCCTGGAGACGGGATGGAAAGGGATGGGTAGTCAGAGAGAATTTCATCCCTGTAGAAGAAATAAAGAAAAAAAGCCCAGCCACAAAAGAAAATTCATGAGCTAATATTTGGTGATATTTTGCGCTAAATTAAGTTGCTAATTGCCAGTTGTTTCTTGCACAATTGGTCATTAATGCCGCTTCAGTGCTCTTTGGACATTCTCAGTTCCGTACTTGCTCCTTCTCTGTGGGGCATTTTGTGAATGAACTTAATGATTTTCTTCAGTTCTCTTTAATTTAAACCCACACACCCCTCCTTTCAGGGTGAAAGTGAGAGGAAATGAGCTCAATGGCGTCTCTCCACAAATTTCCCGCGTTTTTCCAAGTACCCCTACCCCCCACGTCGATATACCCCAACCGCAGGCACCACTGGCCAATTACTTGGAGCACTTTTGAATTATTAAAATCAATTTTAATCGGTTTTCTTAGTCCGTGTACCTCAGGCTTTCAAGCTAATAGGAGTGAAATTTACTCGATTAATTTCACATGGCAGACAAGGAGGGGATGAGTTGTCAGCACAACGCCGTCCTTCCAGAAGGGCGGACGCTATCATCTGGTGACATCTCATGAGCAAAGGTAGAAATTTATGCAAAACATAGCACAACCGATTCAACATTTCGCCGCACAACCTTGGTACTCCTCCACCCCAGACACTTACCCAAGACACATTTGCAATTCAGCACTTTGAAAACTCTACAAATGAATCGGGAAAATGTGTCCAATCTACCTATCGGCGAATTTGAAATTCCCCTTCCAAATAACCGCTAAATCAGGGGACTGACTGTTGTAAAGCAGGGTGATTTTTGAAATAAATTATTTAGATTTCAGTGGCATTTCCACCCATTGTGTACAACTTCTTTAACCCTTTCCCTCGGACAATCCACTGAATACCAGAAAGTTTTCCTCCATTCGTTGAGACAAACAAACTCTCCCTCTCTCTTAAGAACTTTTCCATCTACAGGTAGTCCCCACTTTACGCGACAAAACCTCGAACAAAAAAAAAAACTCCCCAATGAGGGTAGCAAAAGAATCGATTTCTTTCGCATGTTGAGGGGTTTGGTTCGGGGGTTAGTCTCGAGTGATATTGTTGACAGAAATGGGTGGAAGATGGATGTATTTGGGGGGAGTTTTTGAGCTTTTGTTATTCATCCCTCTCCGGATACTGCTGTCATTCATTTCCATATAAAGTATCCATGAATTATGCAGATATTCCAATAAGGAGATCTTCTCTTGTTCATATACCACCCACACAGCCCACTCATACCCCGCAGAGGAATCACCACTCGACACGTTCGATGGCAAGATATGAGGGGGATTTAGAGGAAAATGGAAGAAAAAAAAGCACTCACTTTGAAAATTCCCGGAAGAAGGAGTTCGACTTCGCTTAGTGTTCGAATTGATTAGAAAATGATCTAAGAATGCAATTAAAATAAAATTTTAAAAAAAACTTTAAAATTGAATTCTGTTCTATTCTTCGTGCAAATCTTTAATTTATCTGTTACTGCAGGTCAGGCGATATGTTTTTGAAAACGGTTAGAAAAATCAAATTTAGTAATAAAATGAAAATTAATTTGATAAAGGGAAATATAAATAATAAGAAAATATTCTTGTCTATCCTATTTATAAAATATTCTAAATTAAATATTTTATTTGACGTATCTTAAGTTTTACTGTTTATTATTTACTGCAAAAAACAGTTTATTAGGCAAAAATATATTCTTGATATAAATAGAAAAATAAAAAAAAAATGAAAATTATTATTAATCACTTTATGGAATATTTTATATTAAATATTTTATTCACCATTGCATTGTTATAAAGGGGCGGGAAGGCCTTGTTCCTTCATGGAATGTTGTGCCAGCATTATTATTTTTATTATTTTAGATTGTACCAAATGATTTGATATTTTTATGACAGATGTCACTAGCTTTGCATTTTCTTTGTATGTAAACATTGTAACACGTGTTTTTTTTACCTTTCTTTTGGTGAAACTCTCATTAAATTCTGTTCATTTTTCACTGAGATACGAAATCAATTACGAAAGAATCAATTACGCGGACCTTGGAAAATTCACAAATACCTCACGTCAGACCGTCCGGAGGGTGATTCTTCGATTCCTCGACAGTAAAACCACAGCCCAGAAACCTGGATGTGGAAAAAATTGGGGTATTGAAGATCGAGATTTGGAGAAAAAGGTGATCATGCGCTACAAGAACAATCCTTCGACATCTGTGATGGATATGGCTAAAAAACTCAAATATTGTCCCAGTCTTGTGCACAAAATCAAACAGAGGAATGGACTGAAGACTTTTAAGGTCCAAATACAGCCCCTCATCGCACGGATGCATAAAGTCGGTCAGCTAAAACAGGAGCTCGAAGGCTGCACGATAAGATAGTGTCTGGCTTTAATGGGTGCATCTTGATGGAAGATGAAACATACGTAAATGGAGATTTCAAACAATTACCAGGACAGCAATATTACACCGCAAAGTCTCGCACAGGATGTAAGAAAAAGTACAGGTACAAAAATTATGAAAAGTTTCCAAAATAATGCATGGATGGCAATCTGCTCATATGGACGTCAGAGCAAGTCGTTCTTCATGCAGGACAACATGAACTCGTCAATTTACATCACGGAGTGCCTCCAAAAGCGCCTGTTGCCTCTGTACAGATGCTATGACATATCCTCGATCTTCTGGCCAGATTTGGCATCGTGCAACCAAAGAATGGTACGAGGAGAACGACGTTCGTTATGTACCCAAGGAGATGAATCCTCCAAACACTCCAAAGCTCCGTCAAGTTGAAACATATTGGGCTATTATCAAATACGATCTGAAGAAGAAGGATAAACGCGTCGAGAACATCGAGGACTTCAAGAAAAGATGCAATGAAACAACCAAGATCCGCGGTGATGATCTTATACAGACCTTGATGGGAGGACTTAAGAAGAAGATTTGAGATTTCGCCAATCAAATACTTGAATAAAAAACTAATATATCTAAAAAATCTACAATTAATTAAAATTTCAAAAAAATATTTTTCTTTTTGTTTTAATATTATGTAGACTTCATTTTTAAAGCATTATTCTTGGGTACAATCTTAACGTGCACACGCTTTACTGACTAAAACAATACGATTTTATTACTGACTAAACTTTTAATTTACTTAATATAATTTTCAATTAGGGGAGAGATCCTTTTAAGCAATGCATGACTTTCGAAAATAATTTAAATTTTGGGATATGTGCTGTAAATTTTTAAATAGACAATAATTTAGTTCATACACGTTTGAACTGTGATTCAAAAAAAAGCTTCAGTTATTCGAAAGTGCCTAACCATCTTCTTTTTTTTTAAATATTTTTAAAACTTTATTCTAAGGGCATCCATTCAATTGCAATTCATTTTTAAATTTTTCGCGACGTATCTAAGTAGTCTTTCTGCCTTAAATATTTCAAAAAGTATAAAATAATGAGCTGTTTTTAGCATATTTTACAATTTTTAAAATCCTTTGTTAGTTGTTTCTTTGAATAATTGGCTCAAAAAAATAACTAGGAAGTTTTAAGCTTTAAGGTTTGTTTTGAGTTCGGAATTATTGATTTTGACAATTTAGCACAGAAAATTGTAGCCATAATGATCATTCCATACCCTCTGACCTGTTAAACTCTAAAAACAATCTCTAACATGAAAAGTTTCACATTTTCCGGTGATAGGGGAAACTGTTCTCCCTTCGAACGTTCATGTTTTCGAACAATGTGAATTTTCTTTTAGTTTTCCTAAGAGATTTACACATTTCTATTAAATATTAGTTGGATTATCATCAATTGTTGATAATTCTATGATAATTTAATGTAAATCTCTTACGGAAAACAAAATAAATTCACATTATTCGAAGGCATGAACGTTCGAAGGGAGAGCACTTTCCCCTACTACTTGATCAAAATTGAAACTATTCTCGAATAGGCACTAAATTCATTACTGATAGACATTTAATACCAAACCCGCAATATTTTGATTTTTCTAATTTAAAATCTTGAGCTTTTGATAAAAATTCCCCAATTCCTATTTAAATTTGAAAAAATGCTTTTGACGACGTTATGAAAATGTAATATTATGAAAAGAAAATCTCTTGAAAAACGCCTTAATTTCTCTAAAGAGGCCAATACATAAAAAAGCTTTTTAAAAATAAACTAAATGACTGATCATAAAAACTAAAAATTTAAAACAGTTTAACCCTAAAAAAATTTGAGCATTACCATGGAAAGGTATTTATGCGTATTTTCAAAATACTATTCTACTCTATATTCGATTTTTTTTTTCGAGAATAGATTTATCTTAAGTCAAAAAAATAAATATTTCCTGTTTGTATATGAGTTAAAGTCGTACTTAAACGTATTTTGTGATTCTTTAATCACAACATATTTCACAAAACGACACGGGGTGTTAAACACGCCGATTTTTTTTAAATATTATTTTTTTAACCTTCCTAACCTTCATAAATTTAGATTTGTGCCATTGTATTTTATTTCATTATGAAATATTTTATTTCTCTTTGTTTTTATAATATCCAAAGTTCATCATATTAACGTTAGATGGGATCTTAGTTTTAGATATTAATTTTCGCAAGATACATTTTTGATTAATTTAGATGAACTGTTTTAGTATTTATTTATTCATACGTTTTATTAATTCATATTGCTGTCTAATTTAAAAGTAAAAAAAAACTGTTAATAAAAAAAAAGATGTAAAAGCATTAAAGGTAATTGAAACGAGAAATTGCAGATTCATAAGAAAAATAAGCTTTTGTTATTTATTAAGATTTTAAATTTTAACCCTTCAAGTTTACACAGTTTTATTTGGTTATATCAAACATAACCTCATTTTTTCAAAGAATATCTGTAATTAAAACGAGAGGACAGTTCAATATCATACTAATAATGGATAATTTTGTGTTATTTTGTATAAGGGGAAATGGGGCGCCTTCGAAATGGGCCAGCTTTGATATTGGATTTTTTCTACTATTTTTGAATAAAATTGAGCCTTTTCATCATGTATTTTAGATTCACAAAAAGTTAAATAAGCTAAATTATACAATTGCAAGGTCCAGTTTAAATTTAAAATGGGAGAAAAAACACAATTTTAAACCGACCCCAATTCAAAGGTTCCCCACTTCCCCCTAACATTGAACATTTTAAACGGTAATTTTAAAAACCTTAATTTCAGTTTAATTTTTGAGGATAATAAAAGGCGGACGAGCTTTGAAAAAGATACTTGCTTTCTATTATTCACAATCAAAATCTGTTACGAAAGTTTATAGGGTAAGTATGCCAAATTTCGGCATAATTGCATGCAAGCGTCAAAGTCTCAAGTTTGAAATGTAATATTTTTAATAGAAATTGAAATATTTTATTATTTCTACTTAAGGAGTGTTGCTTGGAACCTTGTAAAGAGTTTACCGTCTTTATTTACTCTAAAATTATTCTTAATATATTTTAAAATGAATAAAAATATAGGCATAGCTTTGGTGCCTTATTTCGGCCACCTTCATTCTCATAGTTCCTTGCCCTTCGGGAATTCTTCCAATATTTTTTTCATGTCATCTTGTTTGTCGAAGCTACATTTTTTGTTATTCATTTGCATTGTATAATCTCTAGAGTACGTAAAATCTAAAAGCTCATGAAAATTCAAGGAACAAAAAAGGTGGCCAAAATTGCAAGCTGGCCGGAATTTGACACACTTGCCCTAATTCGGTCTTGTTCAGTAATCTGAGAAAACCTACGGTTTACGTACATTTCTTACACAATTTGAAACATCCAAATTTGATTTTGTTAAACTCTTTCATTAGAGACTGTGTAGTTTATTAAAAAAAATTAAATTAAAATTACAATGAATAATAACATTAACAACAAAAACCTTCAGGCCCTTAAAGCTTAAAACAGTTATATTCCTTAGTTATCGTTTAATTCACAACCATATTGAAAACCTATTTGCAATTTATAATAATAATAATAATAATAATATAATAATGGTGGCACAACGTTCCATAAAGGAACTAGGCCTTTCCACAAGGGGAGTTCGGAACATCCATTATTATTTTTTCTTATACAGGATGAGATTGTCAATCCCATGCCACAGATTTGCAATTTATAAATATATAAAAATATACAAAAATATAGCAAATTTAGTTTTCAAATTAAAAAAAAAATGACGCATTTTTAAAAGTAAAACCGTTGGATTTCCATTATGCTTTTCCATCGCGACAAGAACGAGCAATAAATGAGGGTGGGACGGGATGAAAAAAACCCATAGGAGGGTGGTTGAAGAAGAGGAAAAAAAAGAGGGTGTGGTGACACGGGGTCGGAGGCTCTCGGGGTTGCTATGGAAATCTTGTTTGGGGACAGGATACTTTCGGTACACTGAGGTCGGGGACACACGGTACTTTCTGCCCCCCGCTGAGTTCGTTTTTTTTTAGCTCCCATCCTCTCAGCATCACCTCCAGACGATCTCACGTACCCCATGGGGGATGTGAAAGAGCGACAGAGATGCCTTCCTGGAGTACCTCTCTTCCCGCCTGTCTTTGCTATCGTGCGCCAAACGAGGCGCGAAAAAATGACTCGTCCGACCACCCCAAAAAAGGGAGGCTGGAGTGACAAAACGGCGAAATGTTTGCAGAAAATTCAGAAGAGGGACTCATCAGGGTAAGTTTTATTTGCCTCACGAAGAACAATCTCTTCAGTAACTTTTCCCTGTGAATTATGAACAACCACCCCAAGATGTTTGTCCATATCGCACCCTTAAAACTTTTCTCAAGAGAGATAAGAACTTTAGCAACATTTTATCTTCTGTGCGCAGAAAGATCGATAAAAACTCATAATTTTGTCTCCAAAGTCTTGTAACATGGGCATAGAACTAAATCTAAAAATTATTTCCTACCGAATTTAAATATCCTTTTCATTTGGGTAATGAATGAAAGAACATGAGAAAAGAAAGCAAAGAAAAAATCCTACAAAATGGAGTCGCAATTCGTGCTTCATTTGATTTATTGATTTTTTTCCTCCCACAATTTCCCATTTTTTTCTTGCTTCTGGTTCTTGCTTCGACGCTCATTATCCTTGTTGAAAAGATTTGTGGAAGCAAGGAATTACTTTGGCCAATTTCTGTATGGATAAATTAGACATTTTCTATCTCATTTAGCACAATTTCTTCTACAATCTCTTTCTGCAGAATAAAATCTTTTCTACAATTGCAATTTTCGGATTGAGAATCATTCATATTGCATTAATGTATCATATAATTATTATATAATGCAATATTTTATTTTAATAGTATCAATATTTATTTAGAAGGAATATTTCAAATTACATCTGAATAATATTAACAGTATGTGATAAGATTCAAAGGTGAAGGAAAAGGGTAAAACTTTTTTTTTAAGATTTTACGTTGCTTAGATCAGCAATAATCGTAACTTACAGGTTTTAAATCAGAAATTCTTTTATAGTAATGTGCATTTTTTAACCATCAGAGAAATTTCTAATACAGGTGATGAAAAAATTACGACAATTGCTGATCTAAACAACATTTTGATAAGGAAAAGACAAGGAAAAATAGAAGAAGATTATGGGAGAGCTTCCAGGTCAAATGTAAGAATCGTAGATCGCTTTTTCATTTAGTTTTCTAAATTTAAACGACTTATGAAGAATAAAGTTCAAAAAAAAATTCCAATATAGGAGAGGGTGAAGCAGTTCAGCAGTTTCTTTTTACAAAAATGGTAAACCAGAATACAACTTAGTCTATACTGTGAATTACATTTGGGATTAGAGTTAATAAAAATAGGAACAATTATCCTTAAATTTCATTGGTCTATTGTGGGAACGATGGTTTTAATTGTTTTGCAGAATGCGTGAAAGTCCTGCAATGTGGAGCAGTTTTACGTATTGAATAGGCGGCTAATTAAGAACGTTAGGGCTTTTACCACACAAAAATATAATCGAACAAGGATTTAATTTCATAGAATTTTAATAATATTTTTTTTATAAATCTGAAAACTTAAGATATTTGTCAAAATTAGTTATCACTTGCTAAATTTTGATAATTTAATCTGTAAATACATGGTCATTCGTAGTGCTAATCTACTTGTGAATGAACATTGAAAAAAACATCACAAAGCTTTAGAACTTCCATTTTTTAGTATAACAGTATTTAAATCATTTATAAAACAGTAAAAAAGACTATTTTTATTTCTTTTTTAAATTTAGTTTTAAATGCTCTTTTAGGAAACATATATTTTTAAATTTTCGAATTTAATCGACTAAAATACGTGTGGTAGAAAACAATTAGAATCGTTTACATTTATTTCTCACTCACTTAATTATTTAGCGCATAACGTTTTTATATCGCTATTAAAGGCTATTACTGTTCTTTTCAGTTTAGCTGCGACACACTTAAGGGGTTACATAGGTCTCTCAAGTCAAAAAAAATCATGTTTCTATTTTTTGTTATTTTCTAGTATAACATTTGAAAAATATTTTCTGAAAATTTCAAGTCAATCGGAGTAAAACTCTCGGAGGTAGAGCAGTTTTTGTTATGCATTCCGGCCGCACACGTATATTGTTGTAAAACTTTAAACGCGTTTTTCTCAAAACACCGTTTTACAATGCGGTAGTCAAGATTACTCAGAGTCTACTGAACCGATCTTTCTGAAATTTTGCATACTTGTTTTGAGAAGTATTATCTACTGTTTGAACGAAAGATTTGTACTCTTCCTTTATAATCAGAACCATTTTAGGTGTGTTTCCTTCTAATCACACCTATTTACAATACAAAATGTGTTGAAAAATAGGGCAAAATTGATACTTTTTTACAAAAACTTTTGCCAAAAATCCAAATTTTGTTTTCTTTTCAAAAATTCTTCGTTCATCCAGGGGTCCAACTAATCCTCTAAGGCGTCTTCTATACGGGGGGATTTCGAAATGTACCCCACTGTGCTATTCACCGGTGAGTCTCGGGAAATCTCCCCTAGTGGTTCATTCCTGAGATAAATTTTCTCCACCCTCTGTTATAAATCCTCCAAGTGTGCTCTAACTAAAATTGATAGTCTGGAAAACTTTCTATTTTATTTCGAAACGTTTCAAATGTCAATCACACAGTATTTTACAATCGAAGAATTTGTTAAAGAGTGGTAAAGTTAATATTTATGCCTGGAGACGAACACTTTATAAGGAAGAGCAGATGGGGCATCCATCCCCATCATCTATATCAAAACCGTCCTACCGCAGGATTTTATGACAATCTTGTTGCTAAATTAAGAAAATATCCTAAGCTTTTATTTTTCTATAATCAACTTTAATCTATTTAACTATTTCTTTATTGCTTTTTAAGGATGTCTATTTAACAATTCGACCATATTCTAATGCAGATTAAACGATACATTCAGAAAAGTGATCGATACCGTGTCACTATTTCACCTGCTTTTCGACTCTTGATAACTTTGAAAATAGTTCACGAGAAAAACATTTCTTGGAAAATAAAAAAAAAAGAATTAAAATCGCTTGACATGTCAAAATATTCGAAGTTCGAACATAAACAAATGGAGCTTTTGAAGAGGAAGATTTTAAGCGCCACAAGATAGGCAAAAATGCACCGGTTTAAAGCTCAGGGGGGAAACTTTGTAAAAAAATGGCAGTTTCGAAATAAAATCCCCCCGTTTAGATGCTTCCTAATAGAATATATTTGTTTTTTTGATTGCAGATAAACCTACTGGGAGAAATCCTGCCTATCACTAGGTCTGTTTTTTTGAGGAATGGTTCCGAAAATCAACTACCAACGGTCGAATTTTCAAAATTTTTCAATTTTTTTTTTAATTTTGTTCTAAAGTTACTCTTTCATATCCCAAAAATTGGAATTTCTAAAATATGTTCGACACAATAAATTATTATCAAAAAAAATGTCTATTTTTTGACCTGAGAGACCCCTGTAGCCCCTTAAGAGATTATAACAGAAAGAAAAAAAAATTATCTGAGTAACGAACCGATTGAGGCAGAATCCCAAGACATGCCGATATATAGCACTAAGGCGTTTAATCTTCGTTTAAATGTGAATTGTAGGCTATTTTAAACGGATGTTATTTTGAATAGATCCCACTATGCTATTAGTCTAAAAACTTCTTCGCTAGTCATCTTGTTTGCAGACTTTTATATTTTATTTCGAATCGTCGTACAATTGTGTCAATATTTAGAACAGTTTGATAAAGAAAGACTTAGCAAAAAAGTGCAATATGAAGTCTTTCGGACTCAAAATTGGATAAGTTTTTGAATAAAGTTGTTGAAATACGATTAAAAGTCATGTAAGACTTATAAGGGTTTGATCTTAGAGGCTCTATTTTTCTCAATTTTGCATCCATCCAATATGCAATTTGGGACGGGATTAAATATTAAATCCACCTGTCGGCATCTTTTTCGCAATCCTGCAAAATTCACCGATGGATCCGATAAAAATTCCATTGAATTTTTTAGCACATGCACTCAATGGATTTTATTCCTGCAAATCTCGTGAATATTTTTTCTTCAAAATAATTTATTCAAACCCCATGATGTACATTACGTCCCTGTGTGGGTTTTCCCCCCTGATTTATACTTTCAAAAATGCTCTCTCGGAATTTTCCCGCAAAATATTTATTCTCCATTTTTGCCAAAATGGAAATGAATTACTCATTATATTAGGTACTTTTCTTCAAATTAGACTCTACCCCAAATGAACATTTCCCACTGATAAATTCTATCGCAACGCGAATGGGAGCAATTTTAATTTCCATACATATTGGAAATTAATTTTATTTCCGCTTTTGATGGAAATTGCTTGAAGAGAAACAGGAGAAAAAAGTCCATTAAGTGCCTTGGCACGAAGAAAGTTTTCTTTATGTGTGCGATTCTTAATTAGGGACGCGATGAGGAAAGATGAGCTTTTTTATGCAGAGGAGGACAGAGAGAGGAAGTGAATTTTTAATAGTATATACACATACATTTTCATTTACACAGCGATCGTCCATGAATATTTTGTTGCAGAATGAGAGGGATGTCACAGTCTATTCTTATTTTGTCATGGAGGGTCCTCCAAAGTCTCAAATGAGCAACTCATCAGAGGATTTCTCACATTTTCCGCGTTTTTCGCTATACTTTTAATTAAAATACTAATAAGCTCTTGTAGAACATTCGGTATTTTTTTATTTCTTAAGAATTTTAATTTTTATCTTTTCTTTAATAGTCGCTAAATGAAAATTAAGACTTAGGGGAAAGTACTCTCCCTTCGAACGTTCATTCCTTCGAACAATGTGAATTTTCTTTTAGTTTTCCTAAGAGACTTACACATTTCTATTTAATATTAGTTGGTTTATCATCAATTGTTGATAAATCCGTGATAATTATGTGTAAATCTTTTATACATAAAACAAAAGAAATTCACATTATTCGAAGGCATGAACGTTCGAAGGGAGAGAACTTTCCCTTACATTGCTAACAAATTTGGAAAAGGATTTTGAAAAATTTTTATTATTATTCAAAAGCTGCTAAATTTTAAAATCTATATTTTTTGTAATTAAAAACAAATCGCTTACTGTTTTTGAGAGTAGTAGGGGGAGGTGGGGCAAATTTGAGCTGTGGGGCTACAATGATATACGATTTTTTTGCATATTTCTGAAGGAAACTGCTCATAAAGGTAATGAAATTTTGATATCATAGACCAAATAAAACTGGATCTAAATTAAATTATAGTAAGGTCCAGCTTCTTTTAGAAACACGCGAAAAATAATATATCAATGTAGCGCCACAGCTCAAAGTAGCCCCACCTCCTCCTATTAGAGATAATAATTTTTAGAAATTTCGATGTTCAATATCAGGACATCCAAAATTTAAATTTTATTCAACTGATGTCAATATCTTTCTAGCGAATAAAGGAAAATATTATCAAAATTGACGCGATGTTGAGCTTTCCGTATGTAATTGCTGCGTAACAAACATTGTATAACTTGAAAATGTGCAATAAAATTAAGAACTAAAATAACTTAAAATATTATTTACTCAAAAATAAATTATCCGTTTAATTTTCTAATTTGCGTTAAACATACAGTGAGTGCCAAGAATATGTTGCCTAATCTATCTTCGGGAAATCAGGTGGAAATAATGATAGAAAAAATTATTATTTCAAAATATTCCTTTTCCAAGTGAGTTACCTGTAATTCGTAGATCATATTTAAGTGTTCAAAAAAAAATTTTATTTAAAATAAAAAATTATTGTTTTCTAAAAGTTTATCATTTTTGATGCGCCAAAAAGTTGTTGCTTCATTTGAAATTTGAAACTCAAATTTTAGAAACATACAACCAACTTGATGTAATCTGATTATTTTTTGAGGTTATATCATTTAAGAGGCAAGTTGTTGTAAGTTTGAAGATTTCTAAAATTAGCAATGGTAAAAATCTGAATATAAAAGTGCAGATAAATAACAAAGAAATAATCTGTTTTTTATAATTTACAATTTAGGTTAAAAATTGCAAGTTACATGAAGTTAAAACTATGGAGCTCAAACTGGTTTATCGAACATAGGGTCAATGGAACGCCTTTTCGACAGAGAACCCCTATATTGACACTCTTGTCAAAATGTTGAAATTTATTTAATGCATCCAATAAAATCTAAGTAATATAACGTTTTTTCATTAATCTGTGTTTTTTGATAAGGATAAGTGTACAAATTTCGTATTCCAAATGATACAGAGGAGGGTGTCAATAAGTCCTGACACGAGTTCTTAAAGTGTCAATAGGTGTTCCTTTCATCGTACATAGGCAACAAACTTTTGACACTTACTAAATTAAATGATTATAATTAATGAACGAAATTAAAAGTGTGAAAAAATACTATAATTTCCCTTCTTATTAATTCAAGATAAATAACATTTTTTGTAAAACTAGTTAATTACTATCTAATTAAACATTTAATTTCATAAATTTTTATAGTCCTTTTCCGTTTTCTGATAGGCTCAAACTTCATTCAAAGTTTTAGCCAATTAGATAAGGAGATTAGATAAACAAAAGACAAAGGAAAGGAGAAGAATAGTGAATTAATTAAGGAATATTTATAAATTAAAATAAGCAAAATTTTGTCAAATTTTTTTATTTATCTAAATTGATTTAGCTCCGGCTATTGATCTTAATAAGCCAACAAGCTCTAGACCAATAAAATGGATTAAAGGGGAAGAACAAAAAGACAAAATTATAAAATTAGCTTTACTCACATTTAATAGGAACGAGTTTAATTCAAATCATCAAATCTTTAATTTAAATCTTCTCTATGGAAACAAAATATTTTGTGAGATTCAATATTAAATTAGATGGGGATAATGCTTTAAACTAATTATTCATAAAGAAATTAAGTCTTTTCCTCAAAATCTTTAAGTAAAACAAAAATTGTAAGGTTTCTGATTTAAAAAAAAATTACGTCTTTATTACGCTGTATTTTTATATAAATCGTACATATATACTGTTTTTCCTTAGAGAATGCTTTCTGAAAACTTAAGAAATTTAGTCATGTGTTTCAGTACAAAAAGCTTTAACGCCAAAAATATAGCGTAAATATTACGTTAGTAGATTTACAGTAGACTCTCGCTGAATCGGCTCTTTTTTAATCGGGAGCAAAATTTGCTGACAATTTTCACGTTTGATTTTAAAGCAAATTTGTTCACATTCGCTGTAGTTCCTCTTATTTTATCGTGATTTTTTTATAATTGAGCGCTTTTTGTGGAATTTACAATGACTTTCATGCCAGAGTCTCTAGATAATTTGGATGACATTTTGCCCCATATATGCCCGATTGAGAGAGAGTCTACTGTATTCTCATTGTAAGTGATTGAATGGACTTATATAGACTCAGGCTGATCCTCGAGAATATTCAGCCTGTAAAATTTAACGATAAAAATTTATCCCAAAATGTCATACACACTGATTGCTTAGAATTATTACCAATAGATTTATTAAAATGATTACAAGAATTATTTATTTTAGTAATAAAAAATAAAATAACTAAGTTCAACATTTCAAATATTTCTTTTACTATAATAAAATTTTGAAGTAAAATATTATTCTAGAACATGTAAAGTAAAATAAACTATCCAAATTATGTGAAATTTCTTTAAAGATTGCGATTAAAAGTTGTTCCATTTATCACACGAACTTCTTTTTTATATGTTCCTCAACCCTTTCCTACAAGATTAATGTTTTCAGCACAATTCCTTACTGATTTCTTTTTCTCGCCAGAGAGAGGTGCAAAAAAGAGCTTTCAAACTTTTCCAATTCTAATTAAAGTTTTCGGCAAAAATTCCAGAAAATTTCTCTTACTTATTCTTTTCCATTCACCCTTTCGTTGTGTCTTTTGTGTGTTGAATAATTGAATGGTCGTCTGAGGAGTAATTTGGGCTTTTTGTTCACACCATGAGCACAATAAATACTCAAGAAAATCCATCTATCACTGAAAAGGATAAGAAACTCTGAATGATAGAGATAAAGGAGATGTTTTTCTTCTATTGAATTTTCGTGGCAATTTGGGATAATCTGCCAAAATTTTGCTTTTCACTTAAAATGTTAATCAATCATTGAGCTTTCTAGAATCAACCCCAATATTTGCGAAATTCTGGCACCCCTCTATCACGTAATTTGCAGTTAAATCGCACCAACGGTGTGCTCTTTAGCATTTTGAGTAGTTTGAGCGTATAAATCTCACTATTGACATTCTAATTGTTGCTCAGGGAGGATTTTCGGGGGCACTATGAACACCTTCAGGGTGAGAGATTATAGGCAATAATATTGAGAGCGTGTCATCACCTATTTTTTCAACTTTGCTCTCCTTTTTGCCCAGGTAGACAAAAAAAATCCCTCCCTTGTAGAGCAAAATTCGTAGTAGAAAAAAAACGTATACGTGTCGAAGGAAAAAAAGAAGTATCTGTCAATTTATACAAAAAGGGCTTAATGGGCTCAAGTGGTTTTTTTTCCTTCTATTCGATTAGGGATGATTTATTGATACTCAGGAAGTGTGCAGAAAAAGTCTGCCGAATTATATTGTGGTTTGCAACAAAAAAACACGTACTTAAATACCCTTTTTAACTTGGGTTTACTGTTACAGAAAATTTATGAGGTTTTGTTAGGTTTTTGGCTTTTGTCTTAGCTTTATTTGAAGAATTGCCAGCCGATGGGATGGAATAAAAAATGGATGGTAAACCTATAATGTGGAGACATCAGTTATGGACGTTATACACTCTTGTGGACAGCGTGCAAAAATCTTAAGTTTTTTTACCTAAAACAGATTTCGAAAAAGTATAAAATTATTATCAGTATATGTATGATATGATTAACCCTTTGAGAACGAGATGCTTTTTTCTGATCGAAAATTAATAATAAAAAAGAAATTAATAAACAAAATTACTTAAATGTCTTGCATCAAGCCTTGGACAATCCAACAGTCTTATTCGGTATATTTTTTTTGCTTTTATGAACGATAGAACCATAAATAGCCTAAAAATTTAAGTAATTTTTTCTGACGAAACCAATGTATGATAATTTTTACTCTAATGAAAAATATGATGTATGAGTAGTGTACTTTCTATTCCCAAAAGGGTTTCACTTAAAAAAAATTGGAAATAAATATATAAAAATCATTCATCAGTGCGGTCAATTGAAACTTTGTCACTTTTGAGCTTAAATATTTACTATATAGCAAATAGTTGGAGATTTGCAAAAAATATCTTAGATACCTAGAACCTTCTACTTCACGATTACGTACAAACATTAGAAAGAAAGAACTTTGGATAGTCAGAGAAAATAATTTTCTCTATGGGTCACGAGTGACCCAATCTTCCTTAAAGGGTTAACAATTTTGTGATTTTTTGAAACCTGTTTGAAGTAAGAACTTAAGATTTTTGTAGTTGTCCGTAAATGTCAAAAGTGATGAGTCCACCCTATTTCCCTTGACTTTCATGGCTTTTTGAGAATGAATATCTTTTCAACAGATCGAATTGCAAGGGTGGCAGGGAAAATCACGCACAGGCGGAAAATGTTTACACTATATTTTGTAACGTTATTACTACTTCTTGTAATGTTGAGAGGACTTTATTCCTTGAAACGTTGTATAAAATAAAATTGTAAAACTCGAGAAAGGTCTTTCGTACACTTTCTTCTTCTGAGTGAGGAAAAAGTACTCGATTCTTGTGTAAATTATACCTAAATTATCTCTTTTTAGCTTTTATTAATCTCTCTAATGTGACTTTGAATGTTTATATAATTTTCTAAAAAATTTAAAACTAGGGTAAAGTGATATAAGTTGGACATTAGTGTTACAAGTTGGACAATTCGGCGGTACAAGTTGGACATGGCTTTTTTTCTTGATAAATACAGTTTAAAATTTGTTTTTAAGCACAAGGAACCAAATTATAAAACTAAAGCATTAAAAATATAGGGGGAAGTGGGGCACCTTTGAAAGTGGAGCACCTTTGAAATTGGGATTTTTCATATATTTTTAAATAAAATTGAGCCCTATCGTGATATAATTTAGCTACACAAACAAATTGAGAAGTTAAATTACTTCTTGATATGGCTCAGTTCTACTTGAACATAGGAGAAATACCCCAATTTCAAAGGTGCCCCATTTTCAAAGGTGCCCCACTTCTCCCTAATTCAGTAAATTAATGTACCTTCAATTGTACAAAATGGGTACTCCTCAAGGTATTCCCTCTGTTCCGAAAAAAATCGTACATTTATTCAAACAAAATGTACTAGAAAACATACGATTTTTTTTCGGATCAGAGGGAGAATAATTTAAAAAATTGTGGTATAGTAGATCCGATCATGCTTATCGACTACGCTTCGTCGATGAGATACCATGGAACAAAACTAAGGAAAACCACATTAAATTATTACCCACTTACCCTTCACTGATTTTCCTCAAATTTCTTGAGTTTTAAGAGTTTTCCAATCTTACAGGGAAGCATTTAAAATATTACCTTTTATTTCTCAACTAATTACTTCTTTAAATTAATAACTATTTTAAGTAATTTAACACTTATGGGTGCTTTTGAAATCATTTCAGACTTTCCTCGACAAATTCCTTTAATTTTTTGCACGCCTATTTTGTATTGCAAAAAATTTTTATATTAGCGCCAGGACACCCTTTAATCAATAATAATTATTACATTATCTGCTATTCTTTTATTCAGCAAATGAAAACAAAAACTAATAAAAGTAACACTTATGTGAAGATGGAGTATAAGATGCAAAAACAGTTTATCTAAAGCTAATCCAGCAATTCAGGGGAAAGTGGGGCACATTTGAATTGAAGCAACTTTGAAATTGGACTCTTTGCTCTTATTTTTAAATAAAACTGGACTTTACCATGTCATAATTTAATTCTAGAAACCATTTGTGAAACTAAAATACATCATAATACGACTCAATTCCATTTAAAAATAGGAGAAGAAATCTTAATTTTAAAGCTGCCCCAATTCAGAGGTGCCCGACTGCTACCAATACGATTAACAAAAGATTCTTTTACGGGCTTCAGACCTAAGGCTTAGCCATATGGCTTAACTTCTCTAATTTCTTATCAGTCAAGATTTTTTGGAAAATTTTGACTTAGGATTGGATTATTAAGGGCAAATGACCTATTACATTTTGAAAAATCAATAAAATCGTTTGCTGTTTAAGGTTTTGAGACCCTCTGGAACGGGGCTAAACCTCTAGTCTGAAGACGGTCTTTGGGTTGTAAGGGAACGGTTCAAGCAATCGGCGGCAGTGTTCCCCGGACCGTCAGGTCAGGTTGTATCCGTATCGTTGCTCGAAGATAAAATAAAGTCTTAGAACTTATTTGCTACTTTTCACAGATTAATTTATTACAAGAATGGATTGGATTAGTTAACAATTAATATATAAACCAAGTAGGGGAAAGAGTGCTACCTTCGGACGACTCAAGCTTCGGACAATTCAATTTTTTCTCTATGTTACTTTTGGATTTCACACATAACGCTTTTCTTAAAATTTAAGGCAATGGACTAGCTATTAAAATATAATTTTATAATTGGTAAAATTCATTTATAACTCATTGAAAAAAATGATTTGTGCGAAGCATATATCGTCCGAAGGTAACGCGCTTTCCCCTATAATACTAATTATACGTAAGACATTTGATTAACCCTTTAAGAACGATCGGAAAACCGGTGTCCCATAAAGAAAATAATTTTTCCTGACTACCTAAAGTTATTTTTTTTCTTATGTCTGTACATAATTGTAAAGTAGAAGGTTGAAAGAATCTAGAATATTTTTTGCAAGTCTCTAGCTATTTGCTATGTAGTAAATATTGAAACTGAAAAATGGCGAATTGTTAAATTCTTAAATTCATAATTGATTTTATTTATTTTTTATACTTCCAATTTTTTTTAAGCAAAATGCTTTTGGCAATATAAATTACAATAATCATACGTAATATTTTTCATTTTTTTTTTGGACTTGCCTTTATTATTACAATCTTTATTCTAATACAATAAGTAATTTTTATGACCAAAGCAGAAAAAGACATGAGAAGCGCTTACCCAGTGGCAAGTCCCCTTAAATACTAGATTTTTTTTTTATTTTTTTATTTTTCAAAAATCGCAAAATATTATTCATTGGTAATGTCAGAAAAATTACTTAAATTTTTGGGCTATTTTTGTCCCTATTGTTCATAGAAGCAAAAAATATACCGAATGAGACTCTGTTGGACTATCCAAGTTTAGATGTAAGACTTATCATTCAATATGTTTCTCAGTTTAATTTTTATTGTTGATGTTCAGTCCGTAAAAAGTGTCTCGTCGTTAAAGGGTTAAATACATAAGGCAATCTGAGGTACAGAATATATTTAGATTGCAGTTAGACTTACTTTTTTATTTATTTTTATAAATAGTAAAAAAAATCAAATACACAGAAATAGTTGAATGGATACGAAGTAGCATAGAAAGGAACTTGGTATCCATTTTTCACTTCATTTTCTTTTGCATTAAATAAAAAGGCAAGATAACTCGACTCCTAATACACCGATATATTTAGGATTGATCTCAACCTAATCCGACAAAATCTTTAATTTGAAAGTATTTTATTTAATATTTTAACCTAAATTTATATCAAATTTTACAATAACGAAACTGAAATAAAAAATTAAAAGTTCTTTATAAGTTTTTTTTTACTTTGAAACTAAACTAAAACTAATTAAGTCGTCTTGAGTCGTCGTCTATTACTGTCTGACCTCTAGATTAAATCTCTCAAAATAAAGTCTGTTCTGCAAATTTTTTAGAACTTAAGATTTCCTACTTTTGAATGGGAATTCAAAATAATAACAATGATCGTTTTCCTCATTATTTTTTCTCAGAAAGGAAACTTTTTAGGAAAATTTTGAATTGCAAAATTCCTATCTGCTGCATATCGATTGTTTTTGGAAAATATTTAATATTTGACTAATAGCACTACCAGTCGTTGTAAAGTTCATTCGCAGAAAAAACATTATTCTTGCAGCTAAATAATATTCAATTGATCTAGAATGGTATAGAATGGAAACGTCATCATAATTTATTTATGAAGGTTAAATAACAAGACAAATCTTTCTCACTTGAATAGATAAACACTTTATTTGTAAAAAATACTTATCAAAAGCTCGTTACATATATAAATCCAAATTACATTTTTGCATTAATCCACGAAATTTAGTTTTAAAGATTGTTCTCAATACGATTAATACGTAACACACTTTTTCTTTCAATTCTTATGATCTTTAAAAAAAAACTGTCACTTCTAGTGGTAAGTCAGAAGTTAAATATTTTCAAGGAACTTTGACGTAATGATTGAAACTATTTAGCACGACAACACTTTGATATCAACACAATTTTTACTTTTAATTCACTAAAGATTCTTCTCCGTATGGGCTTCTTGATCCCTCGGACTGACAATATGTTCTGACCTAAAGGAAGATTCGTCATCCTTACAGAGAGATGGTCTCATGAGAGGATAAGAAAATTCAAGTTTCACTCATAAAGGACTTTAAAAAAAAATAAGAAAACCAGTCGACCCTTCAAAAGATCTCTTTGGGCTTGCAAGCGCCATGAAGAAAAAACAATACGGCGTCTTTTGTATCCTTTTGTTCCTTGCGCGCAATATTAAAAATGAATAATAAATTCGTAAGAAAAAAGCCAGGAAGAAACAATGATATTTTTTTTTTGTTTTTTCATCACCATAGTGCAAAAGGGGTTAAGCCAGAGGTGCAGAGAGATTTTTTTCGCCGGTTCTCACGAAGAGTAAAACTTGTTTTTCCACGGAGGTCATTCCATTTGGCCCAGGAAGTGACAGGAAGTGCAGAAGAAAAGCGATAAAAACTGGCTCACGTTTTTTCCCTTGCTGACAAAAGAGTTTTTGTGAAAAAAAAAGAACATACCGTGCATTAACATTTTGTTGCAGAGAGAAAAGAGAGTGAAATTCAACAATCACTTTTTTCAATTGACTTCCAAAAAATTATCCCACCCCTTGAGAGGATCCCGGATGGGGTGAGGAAACCAGGAAAAAAAAACTTGATATAAATTTAATGAAAAAAACAGTAAAACGGTGATTGTTGCAATGAAAAATGAAATAGTGAATGAGACAAAATGGAATTATTCACCTTTTCAATTGTATTTCGGCTGTTTTTTGCGCTATCCTCGTACAATATTGCATTTTTTTCGATCCGCGGTGGCTCAAAGGACAATAGTTGCATAGTTCTGTTTCTAATTGAGCGCTCCTGTGTCGTGTTTGATGTATTCATACATGGGATATGATTAAATTTTTCTCGCATGAGGGCCGAGTCAACTGCTTCGGCAATCGCACAATCATACACCCAGGGTAATGATGAAAAAATTAACACGACTTTTCCTTTATGATGCTCTCTATGCTCTATATTTTGGTTTTTTAGGCAGTATTTGACAGGATTACAGTAAGTCCCCGATAGTACACGAACGAAAACATTCAGTTTTATATTTAAATGAAGGTACGAAAAATTATAATTTTTTTATGCCATAACTGATATAGAAAACCAAGAAAGAAAGAACGAAATTCTGTAAATTATCGATTTCCTTAAAATAATCTTTAAAATAAAAAATAGTACAAAACTTGAACATTAGATAAGGTTATATTATTTTGATGCAAAAAAGAGTATATGAGATTTACAATATAAATGCAGGAGATATAGATACTTATATTCCCGGTCGAGCCCGAAAGCCAAAATCCCGAATTTATAAAAGTATCAGGGCTACTCGCCCTTGTTGCACTCGCGCTTGCTGGTAGCAAAAAGAATTTACTGTGTTTCGGAAAATTTTACAGGCAATGCTCTATATTTATAATTTCTAAACTTTCAAAGTTTTGACCATTCGGGACTTTGGTTTTCGGGATTTCAACCCATTCGGGATTTTGACTCTTCGAGATTTTGGCTTTTAGGTATTTTGGCTTTTAGGAATTTTGGCTTTATGGAAATTTGGATGTCAGGATTTTGGATTTCGGAATATTGGCAGCCTCCAGATATGAGATACCTAAAGGTTACACACGTCCACGCTTAAAAGATTTAAAGATCTTGCGAAATAATTCAGGACATTCAAGTGCTGGACACACTTGCGACTTAAGCCAAGAGACGGTTTAACGTAATTAATCAAAATAAGGATTAGATTACACTTTCGTCAGTTTCTGAGTAATCCCGTCTCTCGGCTTAAACCGAGAAACGATTTAGTTTGTGTGAAACTGATACACTGGTAAAAATAAAAGGATAAAATTGATCCTTTTCTAAAAGATGGATCAAATTAACTTGTTCTATTATGAGAAATGTGCATTCAATGTTCGAAATTTGATCCATCCTTTGCAAAAGGATCAAATGTGAATCTTTTGAATCTTTTTATTTTTACCAGTTTAGCAATTTAGTCATTTTGTTGTGAAACACCATGTTTCAGTAGAAATTTAAGTCATCATTTTTATAATTAGGTCAATAATTGTATATCGAAATTGTAAATTAGTCAAAAAATAAATCATAGCCTCAGTCGTGTGCTGATAGTGGAATTAACTACAAGTCTTTACACTTCAATTTGATTATAATTATGTTAAGCTCACTCTCGGCTTAGGTCGTAAGTGTGTCCCGCACGTTAGACTTCATTAGATTACCAATGGGGGAACTTTAACTTAGACTTTAATCACAAGGAACCAATTTTCATAATTCTTAAATTTAAATTGAAGTTCTTTTGCTTTATTATACAAACTATTTGGATCCGTTACTGTATACAACGGGCGTATTCCGAGGTTCGAATTGAACCGCCTTAAACACTAAACCTACCGACCGTTTTTTGGTCGTTTTTTCCTAGCGCGATCGATCAAGTAACTGACCGTGATAGGGTAGGATACCAACAAATTCTTGGAAAAGAGGAAAAAATTAAAATTTAAACACTGAAAAATATATTAAATGCATATTTCAAGAAATTCATAAAGTTTGATAGCAACACTGTATACCGTTTAAATATGTTAATTTAAAAAAAAATAAATCGGTCAATTTGACCGGGTCTTTTCGGTAGATTTAGTGTTAAGTTAGGTACTTGAACTTTTTTAGCAGTAAATTCGAGGTTCCTGTCATGTCTAATGAGTTTCACTATAAATATAGCTACAGGTTTTAAGGCTTACAATGCTTTCCGGTAAACTTCTTCAGATTTCTTCATGCTAATTTCCTAACAGACGAAATTTTATCAAAGTTTTAGAATTGTGTGTTAAGGGAAATCGATTTATTCTTAAGAACCACGTATCCGTTTCTAGCTTTTGTGCTGTTTTCGCATAAGCTTTATCATCATCATCATATTCAACCGTTTATCCCGCTTATCGCCATTATTGGGGTTGTATAAAATATCAAATAATTTCTTAAATTCCCAAAAAAAAATAATACAAGAGCAACAATAACACATGCTTTGGTTAAAATGTTTCAATCTTTAATTTTAAATTATGGTTGTTTAGAACCATTTTTATATAAAAATTAGTAGGGGAAAGTGCGCTACATTCGGGCGATTGAAGCTTCGAATAACTCATTTTTTTTCAATTTGTTTTTAATTAATTTCACCCATTCTGATATTATATATTAATAGCTAGTACAGTGCCTCAATTTTCCAGAAAAGAGCCATGGATCAAATTCATCAGGAACATAGAAAAAAAATTTAGTGTTCCGAAGCTTGAGTCTTCCGAAAGTAGGTGCGCTTTCCTCTATTAATTTATAAATTAAAATAATATGATTTTTTTAAATGTGAAGATACAAAATCAATTTATTTTCTCAGGATTAATAGGATCTAAGAGCCAGTATGGCAAGGTTTCCCTCTCTTTCTGGAAATACTGGAAATTCTGGAAATCTCTCTCTTTCTGGAAATACACAACTCTTTCTGCTGATAACCTTGAGAGGCTGATGCTAGGTTACAAAATATACAACCTGAGAAGAGATTTAGGGTAAGTGTGCCAAATTTCGGCATAGTTGCATGCAAGCGGCAAAGTCTCAAGTTTGAAATGTAATATTTTAAATACAAATTGAGTTTTTTTATTCTTTCTTCTGAAAGAGTGTTGCTTGGAACCTAGTAAAGAGTTTACCGTCTTTATAGACATAGCTTTGGTGCCCTATTTCGGCCACCTTCATTCTCATAGTTCCTTGCCTTTTGAGAATTCTTCAAATGTCTTTTTCACGTCATCTCGTTTGTCGAAGCTACATTTTTTGTTATTCTTTTGCATTGTATAATCTCTTGAATACGTAATATCTAAAATTTCATGGAAATTCGAAGAACAAAAGAGGTGGCCGAAATTGCAAGCTGGCCGGAATTTGGCACACTTACCCTACCATCGTTTTGTCCTGGAGGTTGGTCTCGACGTTAAGACAGAGATGGCCACACGAGAGGTGGGTTAAGAGAAAGAGATGAAATAAAATTTAATTCTATTCTATTTTAATATAAAATATTTTTATTAAATATCATTCATTTAATATCAATTAATGTTATATCCTATTAATTTTTTTGGAATAAGCTCATCCAATAAAATGAGAAATTCTTGTAAAAGTAATGTAAATAATATTAACATTGATGATTTATTTCTCATTTAAATTTATATATTTTAAAATTAAATTCTTTAAAAATTAATTAAAATAATTGAAATTTGGTTGTGTTTTCTTTTTTTACAATGCTGAAGATGCTGAAGATAATTGAGTTCAATTAATTTACCTACTTAATCACAAATTTTATTTAATGAAATCGTTTGAAATTCCTTATTGCGAATCATAACAGAATATTAAATTAAATTTGCATACAATTTGCTAAAAGATGAGTAAAAATAAGAGCAGTAAAGTGTCATGTCATCATCCATGCATTATTTAGAAGTTAGAATACTCTACTTCATTTTAAGCATCCCACAAAATGTTAATTCAACACTTCACTGTTGAATTCAAAGTCGCAGATATTCCCGTGCGATCTCTGAATTAAAATAATTTTATTCACACATTTGTTGTGGGGCATTTTTTCCAGCAATCGTGAATCAAGCAAAAACAAGACGTAGAAGGGTAAGAGAAACAATTGTCGTAAGGAGGTAAAAAATTAACAAAACATGTTTTGTATTAAAATGGGGTGTCATCAGTTTCCACTTCAATTTATTATTGCAAGAGAAATGCGCATTTCAGAGCTAAAGCAACAAAAAAAAAGAAATGGAATTTGAAGCATTTTCTCAGGATGAGAGAATTCTTGACTGGGATTTTTCTGGGATGAGAAAAGGGTTTGAAAAATTCGAAAAGTCGACATTTTCGTCTTTGGCTGTGGTGCGCAAAAATCTAGTAAAAATGGTCAATTCAGCATAAATCATCCGATGAGGAGTGTTTGAGGGAATAAATCAAGAGTCAGCAGCTGCCTCCACAGAGAACACAAAAGAGATGGAGAAAAAGTGAGTGGAAAAGTCAAGGATTCATCGTGGAAAATTGCTCCTGGCACGGAAAATGCCGCATTTGGGGTTGGGCAAAAATTGAATAAGGACCAGCCACAGAATCAGCGGAAAAAGGATGTTGGGCATCAGATAAAGTATTCAAATGAGAAACAGCTGCGGTTTCCGACCACTCCATCATCATTCCAGGGACACATTTCGTGGTCGCACGTCTGAATCCTTTCGTGGTCCGTCGAGAGCGCACTCCAATGAGTGGATGTGGCCCGAAAAATTCACGGAGATCCCTTGCATCTGTCCGCCAGAGGTCAAAGGGTTATATCTCTAGTCTCACCCTCTTCATTTGCATTGGATGCCAACAATTGAAATTTCGGGAGGGCGATTCGTGGAAAAATAGGCCAGGATCCGCAAAAAAAAACCCATCTCTTTCAGTGGCTTGGAACACACATGGCCAGAAAGAAAAGAGACCCTTGCCACCATAATTCTCTATTGTGCTAGTCTGGAATGACGGACCCTGAAAATCCTCAATTGCGCCGTGTGACCAATTTTGGACGCTTTTGATGGCGTTTTTTACAAGGTCGTCATTAGCAGATGGAAACTCGATCTCTTGCTTATTTTAAATACGGATTTAGACAGGTAGAAATTTGCTCCAGAAGACCTTCTTGTTCCTGCTCTCAATTGAAGGGATTGAAAACTATCTATATCATCTCATATGGTTGATTGTTTAAATGCAAGGAACATTAAAAAAAATAAACAAATTGTTCTTAAGACCGTTGTTTATTTTCTCATGAAACGCTTTTAGAGGATATTACAATTTTAGGGATCTTTCGGTTGATATCTGTCTGAAATGTCCATATATTTCAATTAGTAATCTTGATAAAGATTTTTTGAAGCAATCTTGATAAAGCTATAAAGCCGATTACCTTTGAAATCGAAACCTTATATGCGTCAAACCAAAATTCATCTGTATTATCATTATTATTTCGAGTAGAAATTTATGACAAATAGACCAAGCATATTTGATAAAAATAAGATGAAGTCTTGTTAAAACCATTTTTCATAATGCTATTCTTTAAATTTTTTACTAAGCGACCAGATTTCAGGGAGAGGTGAGGCTATTTTGATCTGTGGGGCTATCTCGATATACGAGTTTTTCGAATAACTTTTGAACGAGGCTGGGTATTAAAATTATTTTACATAATTCCACAATTGTTTTGTAAAGCTAAATTGCGGTACATTAAAGCGCAGGCTTACCTAAAAATATGCGAAAACCGTATATCAATGTAGCCTCAAAGCTCAAATTCTCAAAGCTCTATTTCAGTGGTTCAATGTTAGTTTTTAAGACAAAAAGCCAAGCAAAATCATTATTCATTTTTATTCAAAAAAAAAAAACTTTGAAATTCTCAAATTGTGCAAAACGTCATGTTGATCAAACTGTTAAAAGCGTTTTTTTTTCTGATGGTTTTTAGTTTTAATGCGACGATGGCCTACCGTTTGATAATTTGATAATTATCTCATAGGATAGGACCTAGTCATTTTTCTTAGTTCTTAGGATTCGTCGCCATCAAGACTAATTTTTTCTTTATTTTTGTTCGTTAAACATTTTCCCCGTGATGTTTAAGCAAAAATTAATGTAAAAGTTTATAAAATGAAATTTAATTTATTAATAGTAAGTATGGGAATGAATTTGGAGTGATTTCACTGGAAACGTAGTACCCGATCAGTAGAACAAATAATATAGAGTTCTGTTCAATTTGTCGGAGAGAGACGACGCACTTTATCACTCATGAATTACATTTTGTGAATTAAAGCCGTTGTTTTAATTAAAAGAAGATTTTTCCCTAAATATCCCCCCTTTCCCAAATCTTACAGTAAGTAAAATTACTAAAATATTTTAACTTTAAATTGGTGAAAAAAAACCTTAGCGCTAAATTGAATGAGTGGAATTATATAAATTATTTCCAGCCTAAAAAACAAAATTCTATCATAATTCTAAAAATACTTAGAATAAAAAATCCAAATATCGATTTTTTAATGTTGGTAAGAAGGAACGTTCTGGTCCACGTGTGAATTTTTTTAAGACTTCTTTTTTGTCGAGTTTTTCTTAAGGATTATGGGGTGAAATTATACTTATTTCCACCACACTGTAGGAAAAGGTAGATTAAACAAAACATGTATTATTTGCATTATTATTAATATATTTCTATATTTTGACGGAACTGCCAACAAGTGTTTCCTACCCAATTTCGACCCCTTCGACCCTATCAGTATGAAAGTATGAATTGATAAATAATCTTTAAAAATAATATCCTTTAAATTTATACATGTTGAGGCTCATCGGAGCAAAATTAGCAACAGTAAAATTAGAATTAGATGCAGGGCCGTAGCTAGAGTTGAATTTAAGGTAAGGCATCGGTAGTTAAAGGTAGGGCATTCATCAAAATTTTTGATTGATCTATTTTGGTTAATCAATTTCCGTCCCACACTTCGCTTGGATGTAAGCTTGGAGGTATAACAAAAAAAATAAAAAAGACAAATTTTAAAAATAAAATATTACTATTATTCTAATTCCTCAATACATACTTAAGGAGTTACATGGGGCAAAATTGACAAAAAAACAGCAGATTTTGTTATAATTTCTTTTCGACGTAATAAAAAATACAATTAATTAAAGCTCCTAGGCATATAAAAGTACAACATTCAAACTATAGTTCCTTAAATTTTCATTTAAAAATTTATTCTGTGTAACCTGATTTTTGGAGACATTTTTGAAAAAGCTATACTTTTCGTTCGACATGATTTCTCGAAATGGTTCATCTAGAAACCAAAAACCAAAGATTTCCTGTTACCTGATGAGTTAGTCTTTGAACGAAAGAATTTTCAAAAAATGAAATTTGATTTTTTAAGAAAATTTCATACACAAAAAAGAACCAGTTTTGACGTGTTTTACACTACGTTTCGTCTTGTAGAATGTAGAATACGTTTTGATCAAGTGAACATATAAAATCTTTCCTTTAACGATTAGTTTAACTTATCAGCTAACAATAAATATTTGATTTTTGGACTTAGATGGACCAATTCCGAGAAAACTTCTTCAGTGAAAAATATGTTTTTTTTTTTTCAAAAGAAATCTGCTGAAATAAGGTTTGAATGACTAAACTTTAAAAATTTTAAATGAAAAATATAGAAAATATAGGTTATGTTAATGTTGTACCATTATATTCCATTCATTCATTCATTTTCAACCGCTTATCCCTATTGGGGTCGCGGGCCCATGACATCCAAATTAGCAGCCCACGCTAATCGATCATCCGCCACTTCAGGAAGATGTTCGGGTTCGATCCCGAGGCGTTCCAAGGCAAGATTCTGAATTTGATTCAGCCACCTCGTCCTAGGTCTGCCTCGAGGTCGACGCCTTCTCACAATGGCTTGCATAGCTTTTCTGGGGAATCTTTTCCATTATATTCCTACGAGCTTAAATTAATTTTTTTTAATATGCTAAAAAAATTGAAAAATTATTATATTTTTACAGTCTTCTTGATCCACGTAACCCCTTAACTTTCTTGAGCATGCGTAAATGAGAAAAGGAAATATATTGAGTTTGGTATGTAAGAAATTTAAGAATCTTTACGCTCATTTTGCTTAGATCCATTGAAAAACATTATTTCATTTAATTAATCATCAAATAACTGCAATTTCAACTCATTAATATCAATGTCAAATTGATGGACAAATATTCTATTTTATTTTTTTTTTAAAAATGTTTGAGAAAATTTTAAATTTTTCACAAAATTATCGTTTGACTTTTCATACGATTTTAACCAATTACATTAAGCACTTCAATCGATCACTCTATTAGATTAGATGTATCTGGCCATTTAATAGGAGATTAATTTCTTCTCTACCATATCAAACTACGAACAGTTTACTTAGAACAATATCTTAGTTTCTGGTTTTTAAGGTAGGGCATTGACCCTCAATGCCCCCCCCAGCGCTACGGCCCTGCAATGATGGGATGTTATAATTTTTCTTTCAACAAAATTCATTAATTATAAGCATAAAATATTATCTTTTCTTGGCTAATTCTGCCTCGGTTTCCCCTAAGCTTTGTTATAACAGACTTTGGGTAGAGAATATGTTTAAGTACATTATTTTACATTAGTCCACATCTCCCAAATCCTTTATAATTTTAAAGGGACAGATAATCCTAACCGGCTTATGTAGGTGAGATTCTTAACGTGAGCTAACTCGGAGTGCATGCAAATTCGATTTGATGCTGAAGTAGGGAGACGCCATTCAGTTATCTTGAATCAAATTCGTGAAATTATACAAGTTTTGTATTTGAACCAAAATGTCAAGGATTTGGATGAACTGACAGAAAAGTGTTATATGGGTGAAATGTAGACCAGAATGTTCTCTATAATTTTGCCGTAGAACTTGAACTCATCGATTACTCAGAAGCCAAGATAAGCGAGGTTTTTTGTTTCTTAACTCGTTTTTTCATCCAGAGTGCCCCAAGTGTTCATTTGTTGAACTTCAACTAAATCAAAGAATTGTTGTATTTTGCGGGACTTTCCATTTAAACCCCTATTTTAAGTGTCTTGGTGGAGTAGAGGCAGTCAAATTGGCATCTGAGTGATTTCAAAGCGTTATTATGGGAAAAATCAATTTTTTCACACTTAAACGGCAAAATCGGAGTGATAGCGTAGTCTGAGCGGAAAATGATGTATGGACGAAATGTAGAGACAAATGTGCTCTACAATTATGTTGAAGTAATCATCAAAATCGGTTCAGCGACAGTCGAGATAATTGAGGTTATGTGATATTGAAATTGGTTTCTCGACTGTGGCGCCCCTGGTGTTGGTCCCACGAAGTTCAAATATTCTAGAAAGTTGTAGCATTTGGTGAGATCTTTCGTTTAAGCCCTCACTCATCAAAATCGGTCACATAGAACCGGAGATATGATTTTTTGAATTTTGTGAACTTTGACCCCTCATATCTCCGGTTCTATTGAAACCACAGCGCGCATACGCACCATTTTGGAAACGTCCTAGACTGGACTACAACATACTAAAATTTCATTAACTTGCACAATGCCGTTTTTGAGAAAAGTGACTTTGAATTTCGATGAATTTTGACGCTATCACAGCGCCACCTGTGGTGACTTTTTGAACTTTCATCTGAAAGTGCTCATCGAGACGAAACCAAAAAGGTAAAATTTAGGTCGCTATGTTAATTAGAACCGGAGATAGAGGCCGGTCAATGTTCGAACTTTGACCCCTTATAGCTCGGGTCAGGGGTTATGGATCGACTTAAGGTTTTTTTTGTTTGATAGGTATAATCAACGGCTACAACATACTAAATTTTCAGCCCGATGCACAATGGAATTTTTGAGTTATTTAACTTTTAAGATTTAAAAATTTTCTTTTTAAAAAAAGCGCCCCTAGCGGTGGTTTTATGAACTTGCGATGTTAGAAGGGGAAGTGGCATTTCACGAGAGCTTTCCAAAAAGCCCTCACTTTTTAAATTCTGACAATTAGAACCGGAGTTATGGCCATTTTAAGAAATTTTTTTTGGACCCTTATAGCTCGGGTCAGGGGGGTCGGGGGACCTTAAGTTTGGTATTGATGGAAAGCTCTAAGGCCCAGCTATAACATACTAAAATTTGAGCCCGCTGAATGCCATAGGGGCGGAGCTATTGAGAAAACAAAAAAAGGGGGGTCTTCAAAATGGCGGAAGGAGGGGTGGGGGGTGGGGGGTCTATGCACCAAGTTGCAATTTTCACCCGATATATAACCTTTGCCGAAAACCGCAAGTCGATATCTTTTTTAGTTTAGGAGCTATTAAGCTCCAAAGAGCGGCCGGCCGGCCGGCCGGCCGGCCGGGAACGTAAATTAGCCACATATATATTCGTGATCAGGAAGTGCTGAAACGCATTTTGGCCAAATTTGAGGTCGATCGGACGACATGAAATTTTGTTAGGATTATAGTAGGTGAGATTGTTAAGAATCTCACCTAATACTTTTCAGGGAAACCTACGAAAATTTGATCAATAAATCCTTAATTAATAAACACAACGAAAACTATGATTTCGAAATTCTACGGTTGAGGAAAAAGGAGAAAAATCTTCAGAATGATGTGATACTTTGAGAAGCGAACTATTGAAAGACTTCCTTGAAGAAATTCTTCCAATCTAGAAGATTGAGATGCCCATCGAGGCTTCTTCCTGCTTCAATGTAATTAGGAAATAAAATTGCACGGTGGCGAAGGTGGGCGCGAAAGTGCAAAATCAATTAAAAAGTGCTCGCTTCGTTAATTGTGGAGAGTTATGGATGGGAAATTTTGTGCGCTTTTCCGCTCTTTCGCATTATTAAATTCACCATGGCGGGATGGATGTGCTGAGAAAAAAAATTAATTATAATTTAATAATCTCCCCATCCTTTTGGACGAAAGACGTCAAAGGGAGAGGAGACAGAGGCTGAAAGGACCATAATAATGATATGTAAAGACGGTTGGGAAATTTTTGTGCTTGCAAGGGAGATAAGGATGGTCGGACGAAGCTCTATGTGTATGCTTTTAATTTTCATCAAAAATTACACGGAGAGAAAGAATTTTTCACTCATTCCCTTGCTTCCCGAGCCACAATCTTCACCCTCATTTTGTGTGGACCTTTTTTCCCTTGGTGTTCCTCCGTGGAAAAGCCACCCTCTGTGTGCGTATTAAATTTCCTTCTTCGCGACGCAGAGAATCAAAAAATCGCTCCGCCCTCCAATTGCAAATGAGTTATACTCTCATCCCCTGTGTCTTGTGGTACAAGGGGGTGGTTGGGAGAGGGCATAAAAAAAGCACGAACTTTCTGCATTTGACTAACCCCTCGTTGAGCACACAATCCAGCCTTTTCCCTCTGATTTTTTCCTTTCTAATGAAATATCTTACGAGAGAGTTTCACTTCAAACTCGCTGATTATACACAATATTCTCTTAAGGCTAATGGCCACCAAAGGCTCACCCCATCAAACCATCCCGTGAGGAAACCACCCTCTAATAAGAAGGGAAAACACGCAAGGGTCGTGTTGCTATAGTCATGCCATATCGGGAAAGTCATGGCCACGGGAATCGACAATGGAAGATTTATTTCACTCTCAATCCTATGCAATTTTCAACCTAATAAAATTTATCATTTATTTAATTAATTCAACCCTCGTGTCAGATCTAATTTGAGGGTGTACTAGCATTGATTCATCGACAATCTGCCAACATTTCCCTAGAAAAAAAATACATTCAAGGAATGCTCAAAAGTTATAATTGATAGCATTGATAGAGCAAGATTTTCCATTGCTAAAATATTCTGGCAGGAAATCATTCTGAATTTATTAATTATCTTTTCGCTCTCAGATTTATAAGCGTTTCAGGCTGAAATAGGGAAATGACTCATTACAATTTCACCCACAATTGAGGAAATAATTTATGTGAATATTTAAAGGAAATGTGTTTTAAGCCAGTAAATACCGACGATTGCATATTCACAAAAATTTAATTGAAAAACAAATTGAAATCTTATTGGTATCCGCCCAGTAATTGATTTCAGAATTAATTAAAATAAGCTAGAAATTTTATATCAAGTTCTGGAACTTGAAGTACAGTAAATCTCGTCTTTATAAGGGGTGGAATTTTATTACATATTACGATTTTTAAGCTTCTGACACACCTTTTTGATTAAGAAATCGTCATGAAATCAAAATTCGCATACCCTTATTTCTCACACGTTTTGCATATTTTTTTTCTTGTTTTGATGTTTAAGAGAAGAATAAGAGTGCAAAAGAGTGAGATAGACATATGCAAAAAGTTTGAGAAAGAAAAGGATGTCAATTTTGATTTAAAAAAGAATTTTTTAAAGAAATAATTCGAAAAAAATATCTTTCGTAAGTAATACTTATTATGAAGTTTTTTTTAGATAGCAGTTAATTTGTAAAACAATTTACAAAAAAATGATAAAGTAGATTTTTAATTGTAAATCAGCAGAAACGGAAAATAGTTTTTCAAAATTGTAGAAAAAATAAGTTAATGAATTTGTTTTTCTTATGACTTTATTATAGTCTCTCAAAATAGTTTAAAATACGAAACCCCATATAGGAGTAACAAGGACACATCAAACACGGGGTAGCACCCAACACTAATTTTTATTTCTAAACTACTTGGACTATCCCGACCATTTCTTCGATAGACAGGTATCCCTATAGCGCATATTAATTTCTATAAGTCTTGTACTATGAAGTCGAATATCTGATTAAAAAATCGTAGTATTTGGTGCTACTTCATGTTTGGTGGTGTCCGAGTTACCCTTTTATAGGAAATGAAGTACAAAAAAGCCACAAAGTTTGATATCCTAAAATATTTTATTTCAGTACATTTAAATTTAAATTTTACCAAATATAAAAGTGTGTAGTGTGTATGAAGTCTAAAAATTAAAAATCAGTAAAATTGTCATTCAATTTGTGAATTATACCACCAGTGCAGTGTAATTTTTATAAACAATTAAGTGTTTTGCGGACCTTAAAGGGTTCTAGAAATCCTGGTGGACACAATTCACTCAAGGTAAACTAATAAACTTGTTCCAGAACTTTCGGCTCGGTCTCCAAGCTTTCATCAGTGCGGTAGTCTTTAAAATGTTTTCTGAGATTCGTTCAAAAGATCAGTAGGGGAATTCGGTAATAGTATGACAATGCCATATGTCTAATTTAGAATTTGTTATGTGGTAAATTCGGTAAAACAATTCGAAAATATTACTTATATTATAATAATTGAGGAATTCACAGAGCTGCCTGCAATGGCTATTCGATACTCAGCGGCCTTTAATGTTATCTTGCTCCCAAATTTAATCACGACAATTTGTCATATGACATTGTCACATTGTTAGAGAATTCCCTTACAGGTCAACATTTTCACAGAGGAATTAAAATTAAAATTAAAATTTTTCACAAACTACATGGTACACAAATTTTTCACTAATTTCCGTTTTGTTCAGTAATTTCATGACAAGCTCTCAGATACCTCGAAAAGGCTCAAAAAAAAAAAAAAAGAAAATTGGAGAAAATGTATGCATCAAGTTTAAGAAAACTATTAAAAATTAAAAAAAATCCCTAATTCAATCAATGAACGAATGTCAGAGAGCATTTTAAAGTTCAATTTTTAAAACTATTATTTAAATGAAGACCTAAACGAAAGCTCTGGAAAAAGTTGATCAATTTTTACTGGATGGATTGTGCCAGTGCTACCTCCGGAATCCCCATTTAATTTAATGTCTTTCGTTACATCGATTTATTTTTTTTAACAATGAGTTTTATAAGATCAAAACGTAATATCTTGCTTATAATTTGATTTTTCTTTTTTTTGAAATTAAAAAAAAAACATGAAAACTAGAATGAATAATTTTCTGACGATTATCTCATGCAAAAAATCATACATTAGTATAATATAAAATTCCAGTGAAATAGTGATACTATTTATATTGACTATTATTTACATAAATAAGGTTTATTTATAGGGGAGACTGGGGCAAAGCTTGTCAAAACGCATATTTAATCCTCTCACGAGCTCTGAGAAGACTTAAACGTTTTATAATGAGCATATTCTTATTGGAAATTTACTGCTCTACAACATTGCAGAAGACTATTTTCCTCTATCTCGAAAGAAATGTGATTTTCGAATCATTTTCTAAAAGACGATTTTGTGGAGATTCTCAAAATTGCTGTGGCAAATTTTGTCAGTATTCGGATAATTTGTGACGTTTTACTCTCGCAAACGTTAAAAATATCAAATAGACATATCTTAATAGGAAATTTATTCCTCTACAACATTGTCGAAGATAATTTTTCTCTATCTTAACGAGAAATGTGCTTCAATTGAGCTAATCAGTATATTTTCTGTAAGCCAAATATTTCAAAAATAGGGCTCAAAATTTCATTATTTTTTTTTTTTATTTTACATAATCCTTCCTCGAATCCCTTGAAACTTTGTAAGTTTAAGAAGGTTCATGAAGGCTATCTATAATAAAAATTTCAAGCCTCAGTCTCTTTTATTTTAGAAAACAGTGAATATTGAAATTTTTGTTTTGACAAATTTTGCCCCAGTCTCCCTACTAAGCAACTAAACAAATCTTATATCATTTGAATATCATTAGTTTTTCACTACATTTAATTAGTTCTTCAAAAGAAATAACTAACTTTTTTCACAATGTACAATTCACCATGGGAAAGAAAATATATACAGAGAAATGTAGAATTTTGAGAAATGAAAATACGGAAAATACAGTTCAGTAAGGTTTTTATAAGACTCATCAGAAAGTTACTGTGAAAGAGAAAGAAAAAAAACCTCAGGGGTTATTGTAATGAACCCTCCATCAAAATTTGCATAGAAATGAAATATGAAGAGAAACAATAATTGAAAATTTTCTTATGGAAAATCTTTTTCTTTTATTTTCCGCTTCAGATGCCAAATCATGCACATTTTTTTAACAAACCCAGAAACTTAGTTTAAAGTGGCGCAACCCCATAAATCACGGACAGAAAATGCATAACAAACATAGAATTCGCAGGAGAATATTTCCCGAAGTGGAAAACTTGCAGAAAGTTTAATTTAATGCTATCTCGATAGAAAATTTTTGGCACACATAAAATTTTCTGGCATAAGTGAAAATATTCTGATAATCTCCGAAAGTTGCGGATAAAATGGATTTTGATATAGAAGAAAATACAAATTAAAACTTAATCTCAAAAATGAATTTTCACATCCTCTTCCTATGCCCACAAATATTTTCATTTGCAGAGTTCCTACGTATAATTAGTTTAATTGGGAAAAAAGCATAAGCACTAATTAATGTCTCAGTTGGAAGAATAATTACTTATTTAGTGAATTTTCTTGTGGCAGAAGAAAAGTGCTTCATTTTTTTCTCTGCAAGAAATTGAAGAAATCTCTTGGAGAAAAAGTAGAAAAAAGGAAAACTGGTGATAGGCTTACATCAGTTTATGATGAAAGGGATTTAAAATATGACACGGATATGCAAGATCTGCATTTATAACTTGCAAAGTAAACTCTAAGTACCAAATGCTGAACCTTAGCAAAATATTGCTAACAGCAAAAATTAACTATAAATAAACTAGATTAAATAGATACTCGGTTGTCCGTACAGCTGATTTAGAAATCTGGAATCATTAAGTGTATAATCCGTCAAGAAAACAATTTTATTACTTAGCCGAAAGCTTTGGAAAAAGTTGCCGTAAGAGTGACTCCACTTCCCAACAAATTCCGGTTCCCTTCTACTAAATTTCCCTAACGTCGGTTTTCTCACAACAATTTTATTACAATAAGTAAAAAATGTCCCTCTGAATTGGAAGGGAACATGTTGAAGGAAACCATCTGTTAAAATTTAAACACGTAGCACTATCGATTTCTTGGATTCTGATAGATACAATCAATTTAAACAAAGTTATATCCAATTGCTGATCTTGATACACTGAGAGAAATCTGAAAAAGTTAAAATAACATTCCAGAAATGTTTATTTTACCTTGTAGTATTGATCCGAAATCGGTGTAAATATTATGCTTTTTAGGTGTATTAGGGGTTAAAGTTACCCTTTTTCATGTTAATTTTACCCTTAAAAAGGCGTAAAATTAACATTAAAAAATGTTGATATATTTGTACACCTAAAAAGTGTTAAATTTATGAGGAAAGAAAGTTAATCGCACCCCGTTTTTTTCTCAGTGTAGGCCCTCTAGACTAGATAGATTAATCACCATTCCGGGTTGTTACACAGTAGGGTGGAATCTACACTTATGGATGTTGTATACACTTATGGACAACGCAAAAATCTTAAGTTATTACACTAAACAGATTTCGAAAAATCAAAAAAAGTGTTAATTACAACATAAACTAATAATTTTATAACTTTTCGAAATCTGTTTTACGTAAAAACTTAAGATTTTTTCACGCTGTCCATAAGTGTATAGCATCCATAAGTGTAGACTCCACCCTACTGGTTCTTTAATTCTACAATCCTAGTAAGCTACCAACCAGGGTTGGCAACCCTCATCTTTGTAAAGCAGATGACTATCCCTTTGGAACCTATTGAGGCGTATTTAGATTTTTAGTACTTCGGCTCGATAGACGGTATCTTAAGTGTCCTCCTCAATCAAGCCTCTAATTTGACCCACTATGCATCCCTAGCAAGGAGTTAGATCAAAAGCAATCAGAATGGCTCGAGTTTCTGGTTTCCTAAAATAATGTGTAGGTTTCCCAAGTTCCTCGTGAGGTTCCTGAGAAATATTTATGAGTTCCCCAGGTTTTTTTGAAAATGTTTTGGTTCTTTAGCTTCCTCGTGACTTCCCTGTAAAAAATGTTGGGGTCCCCAAGTTTAAAAAAAATATATATATTAGATGAGTTCATATATTCTGTCAGTAGAAGAGGTCGAAAGTTTGGAGTGGTATATCTCAGCTCCTGATGGACATAATTGGATGGGTGAACTATTGTTGGAAAGCTTGGCTCATTAGCTTTTAGAATCTGGTATACTTAATCTGCTATGGATAAACCAATGTCATCCAGAACCATTTATGTCGAGGAAGACACATTTTGCAACGTCTTTTCTAGCCATCTACTTCTGGGACCAGGAGTGACTCACTTTTCTCGCACATGGACTGTTCGTTAGAGGAACTCAAATGGTACAATTTGTGGAAGAAACTTTTTTTTGGACATCTTACTTTTTTTTATTCATCGACTTTTGCAAGAACCTTACATAACCTTACATTTGACCTCTGGATTTTTGCGGACGAAAGTTCCCATAAAGTTTGAACAAGTTTTTTTGAAAATTTAAGAAAGAATTGTTTTTCGAATTTATGCAATCTGTAATTGTTAGTTATCATACTTATTGGCCCAGAGAGGTTTTTCCTTATTCTGGTCTAGAAATATCAAAAAAAAAGTCACAATATCTGCAAGGAAGCAGAAAATCGAAAATTCACGATTTTTGACCAAACATATCTTATCTCAGGAGTTAATTAGGATCCTGCAAAAAATTCCTAGATTTGGACATCCTTATAGTTTGTAATCATCCACAATAATCGGATTTTTATCGATTCTAAATAGGCCAAAAAAATTCTTTTGTCCATCGGTACCCAGAGTCCCAAAATACACGAAAGAGTTAAAAACTGTAGAATTCCCTGGGTTTCTTAAAAAATGTATATGTTCTCCGTCCCTGGGTTCCCTGTGGGTTCTCCGTGAGTTCTTTAGAAAAAAACTTAGGGTTCACCAAGTTTCCTAACAAAATGTATGAGTTCCCCGGGCTCCCTGTGAGTTCTCCGTGAGTTCTTTGAATAAATATAAGATTACATGAATTTCCTAAAAATTGTATGGGTTCCCTGGGTTCCCTGTGTTTCCCGTGAGTTCCATGAAAAAAAAAGAATGAATGAATCCCCCGGGTTTCCTGTGGATCCCCATAAGTTCCTTGAGAAAATGTGGGATTCCTAAATATATGTATGGGTTCCCCGGGTGCCCTTGAGTTCCCCGTGAGTTCCTTGAAAAAATGTAAGATTTCCCGGGTTTCCTAAAAATTGTATAGATTCCCCGGGTTCCCTGTTTGTTCCCTGTGAGTTCCGTGAAAGAATGTAGGGTTTCCCAAGTTTTCTAACAAAAAAAGAATGAATGAATTCCCCGGGTTTCCTGTGGATCCCCATAAGTTCTTTGAGAAAATGTGGGATTCCTCGGGTTTCCTAAATATATGCATAGGTTCCCCGGGTGCCCTTGAGTTCCCCGTGATTTCCTTGAAAAAATGTAAGACTTCCCGTTCCCGGGCATCCCGGGTTTCCTAAAAATTGTATAGATTTCCCGGGTTTCCTGTTTGTTCCCTGTGAATTCCCTGAAAGAATGTAGGGTTTCCCAAGTTTTCTAAAAAAGATTGAATAGGTTCGCCGGTGTCCCTGCGGCCTCCCCATAAGTTCCTTGAAAAAAATGTAGGATTTCCGGGGTTTCCTAAAAAATGAATGGGTTTCCTGGGTTTCCCATGAGTTCCTTGAAAAAATGTAGGATTTCTCAAGTTTCCTAAAAAATGTAAGGGTTCCCCAGGACCCCTATGAGTTCCCCATAAATTCTTTGAAAAATGTAGGATTCCCGAAGTTCCCTGGGTTCCCCGAGAGCCTTTAGCCTTAGCGCTGAGTGGGCCCTTTTACTCTGTGGCAGAGAGCTTACTATTGATCTCCAGCTCGATTTTCGAACCAACTTTATTAAACATACCTTCTTTAATCTTGATTAGTGACTTCTTTAATCTTGAGAAGTTGAGTGACTGTCCTTTCAAACTTATTGTAACCTCTGAAAATTAAATTACATTTGTTGCACATCTTATTTAATAGTTTATTTATTAATATGTTAGTCTCTTACCGAACGCTCTTCTTATCTCAATGCGGTTCGTACTTACTTGACAATATTTGTCTTTGATATCTTATGCACCATAAGGGATACCTTTTGAATTGTGGCACCATGTTAACTCTATAAACCAATTATAAAGGTAAATTACATTATAATAGGGCTCAGTTCCATTAAAAATAGGACAAAAAAGCCCTATTTGAAAGGTGTTCCGGTTCAAAGGTACCCTACTCCCTCCTATGGCATTTTCTCGCATAACTTAGTCTTCCTGTCATTATTATTTTTTAAACGGTTTGCGCTAAATTTGTCTATCTGAGATCTAAGATAGATCTTAGATTTATTGAGATCTATCATAAATTACAGAAGCTGCGATATATTTGAGTCGCGAGCTAATTGCAGGACGAAACATGTCTGGGAGGAAAATTAATTAAAATGCTAAAGAAAATTGACTTTTCAAACTACCCCGTGATGCAAGAGAAGAAAAGAAATTTTTCCTCCATTTATTCTTCAGCAGAGGGCAAAAAAAAAAGTTCCTATTGAAAAGATGGCTGCAAGAAAAAATTTCCATTGCGTGCGTGGTATGAGTTATTGATGGCTAAAAATGTACCTCATCCCCTTAGAATGTGGTCGCCATTAACCACCCTCCACTTTGACAGGCGTCTTTTGCCACCCTTCGGCGTCTTTTTTTTTTGTCTCATCCTCACCTTCCATTTTCCAGCCCCAAACCACTGAGTGCATGAAAACCCAATTTGAATATGAATTATAAACTAAAATATCTTGCTCCTCTTGGCTTTTTTTTTCTGCGAGGGGGAGTTAACTGAAAACCAATATGGCCACCATAAGCGCACACACTAACACAGCGAGCCAAAGAAACCCTTCAGGATAGCGTCACTATGGTGAGGGGTGGAAAAAAGCCCGGGAAAAATGCGAGGGTGCACAAATACACTGAGAAAAAGTTTCTCCCACCAAAAATCTCGGTGGAAAAAATTGCGCGCACTTTTCACAATATTCGGCAGCCATGATGCTTTCAATTGGCACAATGCGCGTCATTTCCACCCAAACCCCTTCCAATCCCTCCAAATCAACAGGGAAAAAAAGGGAAGAAAATAAATATTTAACCTCAATCCCCGTCCCATTCCAAACCCAAAACATTAATTGCATATTTGCATTTTTCCTATAGGCAACAGAAATCCTTTTTCAATTAATTGGGGAAAAATATATATATTGGATGAGATCATATATTCTGTCAGTAGAAGAGGTAAAAAGTTTGGAGTGGTATATCTCAGCTCCTGATGAACATAATTGGATGAGTGAACTATTGTTGGAAAGCTTGGTTCATTAGCTTTCAGAATCTGGTATATGTAATTGGCTATGGGTAAATCATGGTCATCCAGAACCATTTATGTCGAAGAAGACACTTTTTGCAGCGTCATTTTTGACCATCTACTGCTGGGACCAGGAGTGACCCACAATTCTCGCACTTGGACTGTTCGTTAGAGGAACTCAAAGGGTATAATTTGTAGAAGAAACTTTTTTTTTGGACATTATACTTTTTTTTATTCATCGACTTTTGCAAGAATTTTAACATTTTATACGCATAGAAAAAAATGACAGAAATCCTTCTATCTCATTTTCTGGACAAACTAATGAAGATATTGACTTGGAATGTTCTAAGTACTCCCCCATAAGTTGATCCAAGGAATCCAAATATCATATCAATTTCATCCCCACGTCTATCCTTCCCCTCCAGAAACCACTCTTTTAGGATTTTTGTAATTTTTTCCTTGCGTGTAAAATGTTAAAATTCTTGCAAAAGTCGATGAATAAAAAAAAGTAAGATGTCCAAAAAAAAGTTTCTTCTACAAATTATACCCTTTCAGTTCCTCTAACGAACAGTCCAAGTGCGAGAATTGTGGGTCACTCCTGGTCCCAGAAGTAGATGGCCAAAAAAGACGTTGCAAAAAGTGTCTTCTTCGACATAAATGGTTCTGGATGACCATGATTTACCCATAGCCAATTACATATACCAGATTCTGAAAGCTAATGAACCAAGCTTTCCAACAATAGTTCACTCATCCAATTATGTTCATCAGGAGCTGAGATATACCACTCCAAACTTTTTACCTCTTCTACTGACAGAATATATGATCTCATCTAATATATGTGGAATGTTTGCCAAAATATACAATGAGTAGGATATTTTCATCCCTCACCCAGTCCAATTAATAAACACTTATACATGGCATAACACAAGAATACTCAGGGCACCAAAATAGCAGTGTATATTTGAACAATAACGATAAAAGGCTCCATATCACTGTCTCTCAATCCATCCTCATGTGTGTTTGGGCTCAACGAGGATTTGCGACAAGCAGGGGCCTAGATGTAGCGCCAATTTCACACCCTATTCGAGAACTCGATGGGGTGGCTGTTGGAAAAATAATATCAAAATAAAACATTGCAGTGGAATTTAAAATGACACACAGCAAATTAATAAATAATTTAGGGGTAACCCAAGAGTGACCAGAACTTTCTACAATCAGGACAATTTTTTGTAATTATTTCTGGGGAAAAATAAATTATGTATAAATTATGAAATATGAAATTACTTATACAATATTTATGATAGATTATGCTAAAAAAGGAGACATCAAAAATTAGAATACTTCTTTAAGAGGTTATATTGAATGATTGCATAAGTTCGTAGGACTGCCTAAGATAAATTTCAAATGATATTTTCTTTTAGAAATATAATTTGTATAGGGGAAACTGGGGTACCACCAAACACTTTTGAAAGATGCGATTTTGACTGAATTTCCTGAGAAAACTGTGAATTTTAAAAAATGTTGCTTACCCCATGTTATAGTCTTAGGTATAGGCTGCGTATTAATGTATACAAGGATGATGTGAAGCACTTTAATTTTCCATAAAAAGGAAAATTGTATCACCATGCATTTTTCGCTCCCGGGGGTTCCAATAAACACTTTCTGGGGCACCAAAAAACACCTGTTTTTCTCACTCATTGAAGTTATTTTGGGCATTCACCACAACTCTTAATTATAAAGAAGGTATTGAAAATGCAAATAATTCTCAAAAAAGCACTGAAAAATTTAGAATGAGTGACTAAAATAGCAAAAAACTAAAGCACTGCACACCGAACATAATTTTCAATGGATTTTTAATCATTTTGACAACATTAGACTTCTGACTGGAAAGCAGCGCCACTAAAATCGTGGCAAACACTATACCTAAAGTTCAAATTTTGTGCGCTCTTCTGATTATTTGTAATAAAATCGAGAAATCATTCGTCAATCCTTGATTAAAATGATTAAAATCATTTAAGAATCATTAAGAATCATTTAATGCAAAATTGGGTTTTTGAAATTATATTTCTTCCGAATTTTGAATGAAAACCCCATTAATGGATATAAATTTCAGAAATCGAACAAAGAGGGAGATGAAGAGTAAGAAAGATAAGAGGAAAAATTTTGCCATTCAAGCTACGCTCGCGACATCTGCAATTATGAGAAATTTGCCTGTTTGTTGATGCACCAAACTCTGTTTTGTGATGGATTTTATATTCTTTTAAAAAATGTGAACATTAATTTCTTTAGTAGATACATAAATATTATCCCAAAACATGTAGGAAAGCACTGGTGTAGTGAAATTTGATGTAACTTATTTCAGTTTTATTTTCCAGGTAGATATATAAATGACTAAAATTATCAAAATCTCACAATTTTGCGAAAAAAGATTCTTATTTCTAAACTACTTGAACTATGTGGATCATTATTTCTCTGGACAAGCATCACTATAGTATCTATGATTTCATGTAAGTCTCATTCTCTGAAATCTTATACCTGTTTAAAAAATTGCAGTGTTTGGTGGTACCCCTGTTTGGTGGTGCCCCAGTTTCCCCTAATCAAGGATAGAGTCTTCATTGATTTTAACACTTGTCCTCTAAAGATATATAACCTTATCAATCCCATTTTTTTTTTAGGAAAGAACCTGAGGGGCAATTCACGAAAGTATCCAGACAAAATTTTGACTGGTTACTGCCTATTTTCTGTGAGGCGAATTTCGCCATCCCATTAAAAGGTGCATCTCCTCGCTAAAAATGGAGGGTGTACAAAGTTTTGGGTCTTGTACCTGCTGGAATTTTGGGATGTATCCAGACAATTTTACTCTCCAGCTCGAGACCGGAGGGTACGATTTCTTTTTACCAAAATCTTATGAAAAAATTATTTATTTGCATTATTTTATTTAAATACAGATGCCTAAGCATAAAAATTATAAGTATTTAGTGGATTTTAAAATTTTATAAACGTTTAAATACTCCCTGCATTCTGATTATAAGTTTCAGATTTTTTTTATTGGTTGAATTAACATACGATTTATTTCAGATCAAAATTTTCGCCAAGCTAAGACTTCTACAATGATCTAAAGTAAATTATTTTTAATATCAAATTAACCCTCTAAAGACCACCACGTGTCAATCAATGCACTCCCCAATCCGCAAAAAAATACTCTGACTCAAAAATTACTGGTTAATAAATGGCCAAAAAAATTACTCCTAATTGGAATCTTATAAATTAGTCAGTTTTGTTACCATGCAGTAACAAAAGCGACTCCAAATGACAGTATTTTTCCGTACAAAAAATGACGCGCCAAAAACAATGCATTTGGCATCCTTCTCTAGCGCATAGGTACGAAATCGACGTACACACTTTGAATGAAAACGTTAAGTGCACTTCACAACTTTTACGAACATTTAAGAACAAATGTTTGTAAAAGTACAAAAAATGTTCGTCAAATGATCATTTTACGAACAATGTTTGTGAAAAAAGTACAAAATTTTACGAACTTGTTTGTGGGTTATAAGATTCACGAGCATTTCGTAAGTTTCTTTACAAAGTATTTTTTTCTGTGTACATAAATTGTATATATATGTGTGTTATTCTTTTTGAAGCGTCAAAGCCAATCTTTGCATGTTGTTTCTGATGGAGCATGGTCGTCGTAAGTCCCTACAAGATTTCTATGTGCTTCAGCCGCAGATTTCTTTTGACGAAAGCAGAACAACAAAAGTTCCCGCAAATGAGCCTTTTTCGGCCGTCACTCGTCATTTTAAACTTTATGAAGAAATATGTTGTTTACACTTTTACAAAACAAATGCACTACCAATTACAATCTATTGATGAATCATTATGATGTTATGGTTACAAATACCGCCAGTACGTACAGATTTTGACAGCATCATCTATCGGTAAACAGCGAGAACTTGTTTGTATCCCTAATAAAAGAATTACAAGGTAATTTTTCCAGATAATGGGCTATTTCCATTAAGAAAATTTTCAGATTTTTGTAATTCCCAATTCACGTGAAAGCTCGCAAAAAGCCCAGTTTTAAATACGAACATCTCGTTGACATTTGTTCGTTTTGATTTAGCTTCTGGGTAATGACCAGCGCACAATAAGTTTTGTTTGTAAACATGTTTTCAAAATTTCCCATGAGAATGAGTGAGATGACTAGATCTAGATCTCATTCAATCTCATTAAAATTTCAAAAACATGTTTACAAAACAAAAGTTATTTTGCGTTGGGCATAAAAATGCATAAAAACAACCGAAACCCCTAATGAAATCACTGCTAAAGGATATCTTTAATCCTTTGGCACGCAAATTGAAGCAGGGAAAGAGATAAGGGGTAATTGAATCGATTACCATTTTAAAACAGCAATGTCACTATTTTCTGACACACTTCGAACACTTTGCCTGCCTTTACCGTAAATCAGGGTTGTGGGCATACCGTATCTTCAATACAGAGACTTTTCCACTGCACGCACTACTTTCACATTCAAAGAACCCAAATTTACCTTAATTTTATCTAAAAACACCTTCACTGTGAAATGAAAACAAGTTCTTTTTATGGAAATTCGCACAGCTGACAACTCATTGGCATGCAAGTACAAGAAGAAAACTCAATGGATGGCGCTATTCCCCATAGGAACAGTCTGGAAAACTGTTCACAATTTTTATTTTTAAGCTTTTATGAGAAAAAGTTCAACCAGATTAAATTTTTTTCTCATAAAAGCACCCTTTTTTCATATGGAGTTGAAAATTTTCTAACAAATTTCTTGAAAATTTTTTCAATGGAAATGGCCCATAAACATAAAAAACATATTTCTAAAAGAAAAGGATATAATTGGGTGGAAAAATAAGTTGACTTTGATAATTTAAGGCCAGAAGTCGATATCTCTTACCGTTTGACCTCCTAAACTTAGTAAATACCACACAGCACTGCACAACATTCAAAATTGGTTAAAATATCAAATAATAGTTCAATCAATAAATTAAAAAAAAATTACACAAAGTCTGTCCTGAATCATATAGACATAAATGTGTCTAGTCACTCTTTCTGGAAACCTCCCCATCAACGTGCAAAAAGGCTAAAGAGTACAAAAAAAAAGCAAAAACAGAAATACTCACATGTACAAACACTCGTTTTGGCATCCATCGCTGAACGTAGAGATTGAGTTCTGACTGAGTAATTTCCTCCTTGGCGCCGTCATTCCCTCCAGAAAGGTACTTCAAAAATAATTGGGGAATTGATTGCCAGCCCGATTTCAGTGGATACAGGATGAAAATTAAATCGTGAGTGGCATATGAAAAAATTGAGACATTGAGCTGCAAAAAAAAAAACGGAGAAGTGAGGGACATGAGAGATGGAAACAAAACAATTAATATTCAATTGATAGACATCTTCTTTCCCATTCCGGGATATAACACTCCTTTTTTTTTCTTTCTTCATTCTCTCTATGGCTCTTCTCTGAGCCCATTTTATCGATTGCCGACACTCACCTGACGATGTCCGGAGAACATAAAACTGTCGTTATTGTCGAGTGTCGCTTGTAAGCTGAGAATTTTACTTCCAGGATTCTTCAATTGTATCCTCAATTCAAATGGAACACGAACATACACTTTCTCCAGGATGAAACAGTAAATATTTAACTTTGGTTCAATGACTTCTGCAATGAAATTGATACACACACAAAAACTCTGTTAACGTTTAGTCAAACCTTGTGGGGATTACAGAAGAAAAGATTCATTCTAAAATCCCATGAAAATACGGAAATAAGAGAGATTTTAACTGGATGATTTTTCATGTGGAACAGAGTGTTTATATTTGCATGAAATCGATGGAAAGTATTAAAATCGTAGGGACGATTATTCACTAATTCCGATAATATAGGTTCTTATAGGGTCAAACGAACATTTCGATTCATTCTGATACAAAAAATATTACATCTAATTTACATTCCAAATCTCGAATTCAGAGGTAAAGGGTAAGTGTGTCAAATTCCAGTATGCTTGCAATTTCGGCCACCTTTTTTGCTCCTCGGATTTCCAGTAACTTTTAGATTTTCGTACTCTAGAGATTATACAATGCAAAAGAATAACAAAAAAATGTAGCTTCGACAAACGAGATGACGTGAAAAAGGTTTGGAAGAATTCCCGAAGGGCAAGGAACTATGAAAATCAAGGTGGCCGAAATAGGGCACCAAACAAAGCTATGTCTATATTTTTAATCATTTTAAAATGTATTAAGAATGATTTTAGAGCAAATAAAGACGGTAAACTCTTTACAAGGTTCCAAGCAATACTTTTACAAAAGAAAGAATAAAAAAATCAATTTGTATTAAAAATATTACATTTCAAACTTGAGACTTTGGCGCTTGGATGCAACTATGCCGAACTTTGGCACACTTACCCTAAATCTTTTAAATGACAAAAACTTTATGTCAAAATTTGAGATTAAGGGAGACTGGGGCAAAAAGTCACAAAACAGATATTTTATTTTTTACAAACTAACATCAGAAATTGCTTCGGTTTTTCTTACTTTTTACTCCATACCTTTTGTTACTTTTTACCCCAAGTCGTCGTTTTTAATAAAAAAGATTTATTGAGAAAAGAATCTTTGTAAAATTGTAAAATAGATAGCGGTTTCATATTCAAAGAATCCAAATAATTTAGGATATAACCACCAGTGCATAAATTTTGAATAATAATTAGGTAATAATTGATATATTCTTCAAGGAAAATATTTCAAAAATAGGGCTAAAAATTTCGACATTTTTTTATTTTCTAAATTCCTTCTTGGAATTCTAAAAAACATACAATATCTAAGAAGAGGCTATCTATGGAAAAAAATTTAAGCGGCTATCTTATTTGTCTTGGAAGATATTGAATTTTGAAATTTTCGATTTGTGACTTTTTATCCCCGTCTCCCCTTTGATTATCTAACTTCGGAGAAAAATTAATTTACAATAAATCTATGAAATGCGTTACAATTTAAAAAAACATCACTATATAATTAAAGACATTGATTGTCTTACTTAAAAATAGGTTAATTTTAGGAGGTTATGTGGAATAACCTTAAAAATTCCCTATATGATTTTCATTCCAAAAACAATTGAATTCTATTTGTTTGAAAAACTATTTTTGAGATTATAAAGACAAAACAATCCGATTTTTATACCGTTTATACCAATTTAAAAAACTTTTTTGTTGTTAAAAACTGTATTAAGATGTAATCCTAAAAAGAAATTTCGGGTTAGGATTTTACAAATTGTCAGGTTTGTTTTAGATTTATAAAGAAAATCTTACTTAACGCTAAATTATGCGACTTAATTTGTCAAAAATAACTTTAAGAGCTAATCTAGGAAAATCGATTTCTAAAGTATTGCCTGGTTTTTTGAGGTGTGATATAACATAACCTCAAATTTAAAACATAACCTTTCAGAAGAATAAGAAAATGAAGCCCATTAAAAATTTGATATGTTTATATTTTGATAAATATTTCTAAAATATCTCAAAGATCTCATATGTTTTTGAGGGCAAATTAGAAGATTATTTCACATAACAAATATCTTCATTTTTTTAAGTGAGGTCTAACATAACATAGAATAAGGCAGAGGTGTGCAAAAACTGTTGAAACCGAATAAACGTCAAAATAAGTTTGGTCAGGTAGCGTTTTGACCATTGACGAACAAGCTTTATTTGACGTTTTTTCGGTTTCAACTGGTTCTTGCACACCTCTGGAGTAAGGCCTATTAAATACCTAAAACTCAAAATTCAATATTGATTAATTTTTAAAAATTTTTAGAGTTTGACTATTTAAAATTGTTGTATTTAATTGATTTAGCGAAAATAAAACTTTGACGTTTAAATTATGTGTCTAGTCAAAATTAGCTTATGAAGTTAATTTAAGGTAACTAATATTCAGAGTGTAGCCCAATTTTTGAGGTTAGATATTACATAACCTAACCACACGTTTAGAACAAAAAAATTTAAAACAATTAGATAATGATGTCCAATAATTTAAAAAATTGCTATCTATATAATTTAATAAATACTTCAGATATATTTTCTAGATCTTTTCAGCTTTTGAAGGCAATGTTGAGGTTATGAAATATATTCGAAATATATATCATTCACTACAAGTAACACAAAGTGGTTCAATCTTTAATATATTGTAGACTTCCAGTCTTATTTCTACTTTTTACAGTGTAGATTTAGTATTAACAATTTCCGCTAGAGTATGGTGTGACTGTAGTAAAAGGAATTGGAGATTGAATAGAGGAAAAACAAAAGAAAACTTAGTCAAAAATAAGAAGAGGAAAGAAAAGGACGCCTGTACTTATTTTTTTGTCCACAAGCCCAGAAGAAATTCCCCCGTTCTATAATACAGGGGTGTGGAAGAACCGTTGAAACCTAATACAAGTCAAAATAAGTTTGTTCAGGTAGCGTTTTGACCATTGACGTACAAGTTTCATTTAACGTTTGTTCGGTTTCAAACGGTTCCTGCACACCTTTGCTATAATATATTATGTTTTTGAGGTTAGATTTTAATTTACTTAATAAGTTTAAAACAACAAAACTAAAATAATGATATAATAGTAAACACAATTGTCGATGCGAACAAGATATCGAGATATTTGAGGTTAGGTTTAACATAACCTAATTTTTTTTATTTACAGTAGAGTTCCTCAAATTTGAACATTTGGGGGGTGTAGATGATATTTCTCACTTCTCATATTTGAACGATATTTTCAAAAACGTAACGGAATTCATGTGAAATGCATTTTCCCTAAATTAAGATAAATAACTTTAGAAAATATATTAATGTAATTTGTTGTGAAATATATGGAATTTGTTGCGGAAGTTAATATAATACGATAATAATAAGGAAACATTAGAGAAAAATAGTTCTACTTCAGACTCCACGCAAAACTTTCTTCACATAACCTCAAATTTTACATTTTGAACTCAACCGTTGTTCAAATTTGAGGACTTCAAATTTGAGAAACTCGACTGTATCTACGTTGTTGTAATTTTTTTCTGTAAAATTCAACCTATATTTTTCCTCCATATAAATATTTAAATTTGCCTTTGCATAACCTCAAATTTGCTTTTGTTGTTTTTTTTTTTTTTTTTGAATAACAAACATTAAAAATCTATTCGCTCGAAGAAATTAAAATTAAATAGTCTTAGGACGGAGAAATGACATTTTGGACTTCCTTTTTTGATTATGTATAAATTCTAGGTTATTCACAACCAAACTTTCCTTTTTCAACTTCAGATGTCTCCACAAAGATCACAATTACTATAAATTTAAGTAACTTAACGCACTCACTTCTGAATGAAACATTTGAGGTATGTTTGCAACCTGAGTGAATGGCCAGAAAAATATTGTCGGAGCACCGAGTCAGAATGATGTGAATTTTTAACCATGAAATTCACTGTGAAAGAAAATCTCTTCCCTTTTGTCTTCTGTAATATAGGATGTATAAAAGGAAATAAAGGTAAATATGCAGATGATTTTTTTGCCCATCAACACCCATTCTGGCAATGAAAGTATGAAAGATACGTTAAAAAAAAGGTGGACAGACAATTTTTCTTTTGACAAGCTTTTCAGATATTCTCATTCCCAGACAGGGTTGCAATGTTTGCCAAAGAATCTCCCCCATCGTGAAAATTTTCACAAGGAGAGACACTTTTCAGACATACAATTGCGCCTGAGACATTTAATTTTTTCTCCACGTGTGTTTACACCACTCAAATAGGGGAGAATATCACGATGGAAAATTGTCTCCGGCATCATTTACATGAAGATTTAAGAGTTAAAATGACAAGGATGATAAAAAAAACACCAGGCATGGTGAATTGAGACAAATCTTCAGACACCGAGAGAAGGGCGAGTTTTATATTTCTGAAGCACCATAAAAATCTCATGAATTTATTTACGCTCCGTCAAATTAATTTTTTAAAATCACTGAAGAATTGCACATTCTTTCCATAGAATTTCCCTTCATGAAGCATTTTATGACTACAATTTAGCATTTATGCAAGAAAATTCATACCATGAACACTTTTTATTAATTGAAAAAAATACTTGAAGAACAATGGCAAAGTAAGAGAAATACCGTGACAATATTTCTTGTAAATTTCTCACCCTTCAAGAAAAGGGGACATTTTTTTTCTGCCGTCCCATTTTAAGCCATTTAATAAAAGCATTTAGAGAAAAGATCTCTGATGAGACAAGATAAAAAATATAATTTATTAAAATGCAAATGATTTGTGAGAACCAACAAGACACAGTCATTTTTTCTAAATGAAAATTATTCTCAAGGAACTTCACTCTCCCAATCAAACGGGAAACTTAACCCTTAATTTCAAAATATTAAAAATAATAAATAACATCTAATTGATCTATGGAAGATTCAAAAATAAAAAAAAAATTAATAAGAATAAATTTCAAAGGCAAGATTTGAAATAAAAATCTATCAAAGAATTCAATTAATTAGCTGAGAAATTTTGTTCTATTATAAAAATATTAAATTTAAAGTTATGTTTGGTTATAGACAAATTATAACCTCAAAATATTTATATTTCGTTGTTTTTTCAAATCAATGTTATAAATATTGTATTTGCATGCTTACAAGCTCTACAATCGTATCTAAATGAAGCTTTTATAGCAAGTTTTTTGGTTCTCTGTGAACATAACCTTCAAATCAGTTAATTAAATACAATTAAAAAGGTGGTTCACTGAGAGAACTCCGAAAAAGTTAAATTGACATTCCGGAAATGTTAATTTTACCCTGCAGTATTGATCCAAAATCGGTGTACGTTTTGTCCTTTTTAGGTGTATTAGGGGTTAAAGGTATCCTTTTTCATGTTAATTTTACCCTTAAAAAGGTGTAAAATTAACATTAAAAAATGTTGATATATTTTTACACCTAAAAAGTGTTAAAATTCTGAGGAAAAAATGTTAATCGCACCCTTTTTTCTCAGTGTTATAATAACTTTAACCTAAAAAAACTGGAACGTGAAACATTTCAATTTAGTTTTAATTTAATTTCATTTAGTTTATTTTTCAACATTGATTCCTGTGCAATTTCATCTGCAAGTGCGTATTTGTCACTCAAAAAACAATTTAAGACAATTTTCGTAAATAACTTATAAAGGATTTGAATGTTAAAATGAAAAAAATAAAGAATTAGAAATAGAAAAGTGTCTCTGAAATTCGCTAAGCATGTATTTTAAATAAATTAATTCCTAGCATTTGAACTTCTTGAGATTTGCATTTGTAAGATTTTTGAGGTTATAAAAAGATACATAGAGGGTGGTGGGACAACTTTGAGCAGTGAGGCTGCATTGAAATACGATTTATTTCGTATATTTCTAAAAGAAAATAAGGTTTTATTATATTTTAATTTGGATCCAGAATTGTTTTGTCTATTCTAAATTACATTATGTTAAAACCCAGTTTCATTTAGAAATATATGAAAAATCGTATAATAATGTAACTCCAAAGCTAAAAGTAGCCCCACCTCCCCCTAGCTAAATGCAAATAAGTGTTTTTATGTGCAAAGATTTCCTCCCACACAGAAAAGATATGTTTTATTATTATCCAAAATACAATCGTATTTTTTAAGGTTATGTCTAACATAACCTAAGCATTTATTAAAACTTCACAACAATAGGATGTCCACAAACTTCACCAAAATGTATTTGGGTTCCAGGGTATAAATTCACTGAGAGAAATCAGAAAAAGTTAAAATAACATTCCGGACCCCGCCTTATTGATCCGAAATAGGTGTAAATATTATGCTTTTTGGGTGTATTAAGGGTTAAAGTTACCCTTTTTCATGTTAATTTTATACTTAAAAAGGTGTAAAATTAACATTAAAAAATGTTGATATATTTTTACACCTAAAAAGTGTTAAAGTTACGAGGAAAAAAAGTTAATCGCATCCCCTTTTTTCTCAGTGTTCTGGGACGTGTGAATAATTTTTAACAACTTCAATAACTTAATTTTCATTTTTTTTCATAATTTTAATAAAAACTTTAATGTTCGATATAATGCCCAGTTTTATAACTTAGTTCAGAATTTAATTCAAACTTTTAGGTCAGAGGTGTGCAAGAAACCGTTGAAACCGAATTAACGTCAAAATAAGTTTGTTATAGTAGCGTTTTGACCATTGACGTACATGTTTCATTTGACGTTAATTCGGTTTCAACGGTTTCTTGCACACCTCTGTTTTAGGTTATGTAGAACATAACCTTGCTAAAGAAGATTATATAATTAATAATTATTTTTTATTAATTTTTTCCTATAAATGAAAAGTATCAAATTGTTCTTAAATTCATAATTTAACATAGCAAACAGTCCAAAACTGATTTTTTTATGTTTCTGAAGTTTGAAATTGTTATAATTTATATTTTAAAAACTTCTTGATCGTTTTTTACTGTTGGAAGTTTACCAAGTTTTCTAATGGTTAATGAATATTAAAAATATTATGTTTAAGATATTTACTAAACAAAACATGTAATAATTTTTTGAGGTTATACGTAACATAACCTAGAACATGAGTGTGTAAGAACCGTTGAAACCGAATAAACGTCAAAATAAGTTTGGTCAGTTACCCGTCAAATAATTTCGTCAGATATCTTTCAGATTTCTGCAGAAAATATCTACACTTCTGTTGAAAATCTGCCGATAAATCGGTAGATATTCCTACGAATTTTATTTGGGCTTGGGACAAAATTCGTCAGAAACTTTTGCAGATTTTCTGACGAATTTCTGTAGATATTTTGCCGATTGTCTGTAGATTTTTCTACATTCCAGACTTTCCAGACAGCTGTGTCTTAAAAGATAGAATATCTTTCATTGAATTTTGTTTGCAAAATTCAATAGAGTGTTTTTTAGTGGCATCACAGTGTTTATATAAAATAAGGAATTCTGCGATATGTTATAAGTAGAGAATAGTGAAGTAAAAACTTTAAGCAGAGTGACAACCTAAATTTTACGTTTTTGTATCATTCTATTGGCGATTTTTAAGAATTTAGTATTTTTGCTCTCATCTTTTTAGTTATCTAAAATGTTTGTAAAGCAGAACATACCATTTTATTTATAACTTCTACAGTTCCTTCATAAATAAACAATATTTTTGTGAAGTAATGGACTAATGAACACCATGCAGATTTTCTGCCGAAAATCTACAGATTTTCTAGGCAAAAATTCTGCCGAAAATCTACAGATTTTCCAGGCAGAAATTCTGCCGAAAATCTACAAATTTTTTCTGAATATACTGGAATATACCGTTACAATTCAAAAAACCCCAGAGTAAAATTGGCAGGAAAAGTGCAATGATTTGACGGGTAGTGTTTTTACCATTGACGATCAAGTTTCATTTGACGTTTGTTCGGTTTCAAACGGTTCTTGCACACCTCTGACCTAGACGCTTCTGAATTTATCTGTTGTTCAAACAAATAAGAGAATGAGACTCAGGCCAGTATTTTATTAATGATAAAATTTACACATCAAAAAAATGATATGATTTTAACGAATCATCACTTGTCATTTTCACAATAAAAAAAATCATTGATATTCAGGAAATTAAAAAAATATTAAGAATTATCATCAAATTTTATATGAAATAAATTTCCATAGATTTGTTTAATTCATTTAATTACTACATGTCAATTGCACCAATTAATCATACAAAAAAATTGAATATATTAATTTTTTCTACTGAAATAATATTATATTTTTGATGTTTGGCCAGACAGAAAAATATTTTTGTGAATTAAACAAGAGAGAATAATTCATAAGCAAATGTTTGAGATATTAATTAGCGAGATTTTTCTTCCCTCCCTTGTTACTCCAACACCCTCTCCCCCAAAATCCTCCAATGGTATTTCACATTTTTTCCGAATGGAGAGAAAGTTTATTTAATTAGAAAAATGCTTCCCTCATCTCGGAAAATGTGTTTTTTTTTGTTCCTCAGAATTCTCTCGAGTGTGAATTTTATATTCTGGGCAAAATGAGCTTTGGGGTATCATTGAGATAAAGAGATATCGCTCAATAATTCTATATAACACATCTACAAAATCTTTCTCCCCATTCCCCACACCCCAAGTAAATCTAATTCAAATAAAAATTCATGGACTGCCTCAGAGTATTCCAGTGAGATTTTTGCTTCGCATAGGATTTTCTTGTAGGAAAAAATCCCTCGAGATTCATCGTTGAGAGGCAGCATAAGCATCCTCATTCCCCGTGGAAGGAAGGCTCACAAATAGGCGGGAACAACGCCGAGAGATTCCTTTTTGAAACGCACAAAGAGGGTGGGATTTGAATTATGTGAACGCAGTTGAGCACTGCAAATAATGACATCAGTGCTATTTGGAATACAGAAAAAAAGCGAAAAAAAGCGTAATGAGGGGTCGCATGGCAAAAGGAGGAGCTTCGGTAGCTCTCATTTTTTTCACTCATCCCTCACTTGTTTTTAACAAGAGCCAGTGCTACGAGGATGAAAGAAAGGAGAAAAAAAACGAGAAATCAGCCAGTTGTCGTTATATCTCGCGCAATTTTTCTCCCCTCATGAAAATCGTCGTGTTTTCTAAAGTTATAGCACAAGAACAATAAAAGTGCGAAAGGTCTATCATTTCGAGTTAGAAGTACCTGGATGTTTGTATTTTCACTTTTCCATTTTATCATCGACTTTTCTGAGTTTTTCACATAACAAAATTGAGTCAGATGGACAAGGTGTGAAAATTCGGGAAATCCGGCATATGACGCCATTATATAATATGTATCTATCCATATGGCGCACCTGGAGGAATTTTCCGCAAATTATCGCAGGCAGCGCAATTTCTCGCGTATTTTTGCGGATAGCGAAGCTTTTCACGCAACGCGAATTTTTCGCGGATTTTCGCAAACCACAGAGTTTTTCACGGATTTTCGCAGACCGCGGAATTTTTCACTATTTTTTGCGGACGTCATTTTCAAGTGAAATTTGGCACATCTCAAGATTAACGTAGGCTCCAATTAGATGTCAAATTTGAGGTCTCTATCTATCACAGTTTCCGAGATACAGCAGACTCTCGCTAATTCGGCTCTTTTAAGATCGGGCTACTTTTTAATTCGGGCAGCGGTTACATTTGAAAAAAGTTTGTCGCCCAAATTTCTGTCTAAATCGGATGACATTTCGGTCCCAAATGTCCGAATTTGAGAGACTCTACTGTATGCAGCTTATCCAGCATGAATTAAAATGTATTTTCACTTTATCAAAGCCTTAAACTTAAAGCCTTATACTTAATTGTGGTACAAAATGAAACATAAGCGCACCACAAAGAAAATTCTGTTGTTTTTCGACAGAAAATAAATTAACACAACGCTAAATAGGAAAAACCGTTGACATGATTCAAAAAACCCTAATGTAATTTTGTCCTCCCCCCCCCCCTTCAGCCGTAATTGAATCATTTAACGGTAAATTTCATAATAACTTTCCTTGGGTCACAGTTTTCTTCTCAATTCACACAAAAAATCATTATAACTTTGTTTAAATATCTGGGGATGCTATAAAATGCATCATTTTGGACAGCTAGAAAAAAAACTATTTTCGATGCACTTTAATATAGTCTAAAATTCTTTGCGGAAAAATCCCTAAGCACTTTAATGTAAAAATTATTTACCAATATTTTCTGGATTTTCAGCCTACTTTTTCCACTACAGAAAGTTTTATACTTAAATCAGAGGTGTGCAAAAAACCGTTGAAACCGAATTAACGTCAAAATAAGTTTGCTCAAGTAGCGTTTTGACCATTGACGTACATGTTTCATTTGACGTTTATTCGGTTTCAACGGTTCTTGCACTCCTCTGACTTAAATTAATACTTTCAATGAACATAGTTGTCAAAATTTTTAGTTAAACGACCGTTTTTGGTTGTTTTTCCTACAACGCTCGGTCAAATGACAGGCCGCGATAAGGGTACAATACTCAAAAATTTTTCTTGGAAAAGAGGAAAAAATTAAAATTTAAACACTAAAAAAGTGCTGTCTCTCTATATGCACAGTTTGGGTACTTTTTTTGACAGTTCCCTCTCTGAATATGCACAACTTTTTTTGAAATTCCCAACGGTTTTTTTCTTTCTTTTAATAAATTATCATTTCTTATTGTTCTAGAATTTCCCGTGTTATTTTTAATATAATATGAGACAGAAAAAATAAAATTAAGAAAATTAAAAACAAGAAAAATTAGTTACCAAGAAAATAATTTTCTTTATTACTTTGTCAAAATGTAAACAAATTGATTTTTAATGCAATCGACACAAAAGCTGTGCATATAGAGAGTGTGCATATAGAGAGACAGCACTGTACATGCAATTTTAAGAAATTTGTAAAGTTTGATAGTGACATTGTACCGTTTAAAAATGTGTTAATTTTAAAAAGTTTTTAAAACGATGAAATTGCCCAGGTCTGAGTAGGTTTAGTGTTAAAAGACATATCGAAGGTTCAGAATATAACTCGAACAACTCGGAAATGGCAAATTTTATTGGAAAGCATTTCAATAAAAGCAAGAAGTAAGTCATTCTCGTTCTTTTCTGACAAGGGTTCCTGGTTTTTCGAATTTCCCGATGCAAAAATAGTGTTTCGCGATGCAAAGGGGAAGAGGCTTATCCTGAGTCATGTGGCCCCCATTAACGCCTCGTCCTAACTTTATGTGTAGGGCCATTTTCTGTACAAAGGACAGTTTGTCCTAATTGTTTTTAAATAAATTGAATTGAATTGAATTAAAAACTGGATTTCGCCATGCAATTCTTGGGTTTCTGGGGTTTCGCAATGCCAAAAATTGATTTTCTCAGGATCGTGAAAAGGGGCATTTGTATCCTGCTTTCATCTTGGACTAATTAACTTTCAACTATTTAATTCACGGATAAGATGAATGATCTTAAAATGTATCGAAAAAAATTAAAGAAAAAACGAATTTATGTAAGATTTCAACAAATTCGAGACATATTCTGAGCCGTCGACATTTCTGTGAGATTATATTGTCAAACTTAATTTATTTTCACAAGAACTTATTCGTTAATTTCCAGTGAGGTGTCATTTTAAATTTAAAAAAAAAACACTTTTTAAATCTTGATCAAGAGCTGCTTTAAATGGTCAATATTGAAACCAAAACCTCTTCACTGGCCATTAAAAATGTCCTTGTTAAAATCATTTTCGTTGAGCACAATTTTAATCTTGTAGAATTATTATATCCATAAAATTGCTTTTCGTTGGTTTCTTCTTCTTTGAAAAATTATTAAATATAATTATTATCATAAATGGGGAAGAGTGTAAAAGAATTATTACCAAGACACCTTCCTATGGGATTTTATTACTGGAAATTTTTTTTATGGTGTGATTTTTTTTTTAAAGATGCTACCCAAAAATTACAAAAAAACACAAAAATATATTTTCAAAAGTTTGCATAAACAGAATTTCTGTTTGCAGAAACATTACTCAAAAATATTTTTTCGTGAAAAGATAATTCCTGAAATAATTAAGATTGTGGCATTCGTGGCATTATATTTCCAAGAAATTGCATGTTAGAGCCGAAAAAAAATAACCATGGAATTGTTTCTGTACAACAAATATTCGTTAAAATAAATTTCTTTTTAAAAATCATATCCCCAAAAAAAAACTTGTACATGAACAGTAATTTACTAATAGAATGAGGAAAAAAATCACAACTAGAAAGCTATTAACATAATAAATATGTACAAAATTTCTTTCGATGCATCACCCCTTTGACGAAGACTCCGTATTTGCGAATGTCAAATGAATGTGGTAGAAATGAGGGGTGGAAAAATGGAAAAATAATAAAGAAGCCACCCCAAAATGGGCTACATGAGAAGACATAAAAGAAAATGTTCTCGAATAATTACCCAATCCACTGATGCTGAATTTCGATTCATTCACCATCGTCGAATTTGTGCGTCTCCATCGCACAACATAGACACCGAGTACTTCACTTCCTGCCTCATTTGCCACATCTTTGTCTTGAACCTTCGTCTCCACACTCTTCCCGTAGATGGATTTAATGGCTGTCGCGGTGACTTGGCCAGGATTTTCTTTTATAGCTGGAATTGCACTCTTAAATTTCTCACTTGCTTTGACTGAATTCGTCCTGCGAGCAAAGTAAAAAAAAAAAGGAATATTCCACAAAATTGCCTCAATTAGACAGAGGGAAGTTGCCAAAAGGATTTTCATGAAATGAGGGAAAAGAATAAAGTCTCCCCCTCCAAGCGGAGGAGATGAAAAGGTGAACACGTCCGGTTCGGATGAAAAATCCAACTTACACTGTGGGCTGATTTATGTTCATGTACCGCATTAGTATCGCCAAGTCATCTCTTTTGTTCTGCACCGAAATTATCTTGGAATCCTCGAGACGAGCACCACATTTCAGTGATTTACCACTAATTTTGGGGTATTTAACCGAATCCCTGATTTTAATATTGTCCGCCTGGGAAAAAGAAATTAACCATTTTTCATTTCTCAAACCATACAGAAAAAAAACTCCAGTGGAATTTTATAGGAAAGTCATTCTAAAAAGAATAATTAAAAAGAATAAGCCATAAGAAGACAATTTTGGTTATCCTTATTGCAAAGTAATTTTTGTTACTGAGGGTTAAATATTAGGTGAGATTCTTAAGAATCTCACTTACTATTCTATAATAAGTTTTCTTAATAAGTTTAACTTTTGGGAAAAAAAGATTTAGCACATTTAGGTTTAGTTCATTTAAAGTTTGATAGCTGCATTATTTTGTCCATGACAGAAAACACTTAAAATTGTTTTATTTTTGCGCAAAAAAGTCATAGACACAATGAAGTATTCAGTAGACTCTCTCTCAAATGGGCATTTAGGGCAAAATGTCATCCGGTTTATCGATAGATTTGGGCGTCAAAACCTTTGTAAATTCCACAAAAAGCGCTCAATTATAAAGGATCACGATAAAATAGGAAGAACTACAGCGAATTTGAGCGAATTAGCTTCATAATTAAACGTGAAAATTGCCAACAAAATTTTTCGCCCGATTGAAAAAGAGCCGATTGAGCGAGGGTCTACTGTAATTGATTTTTTTTTTCAAACGCAAAGGGGTGGCGAAGCGTCCGAGGCTTTGCGAGCTGCTCGAACTTCCGAGAAGGAGCTCTGCCTTATATTCCTTTTCGCAAATTTTTCTAATGCATATAAAATTATTTTTGAATTAAATTTGTCTATAAATCACCACAAAACCATCTTGAAGTTAAAAATTGTTCAAGAAGAAGGTTTCAAAAAGTCATTAACCTTTTAATTAATAAATTGACCAAATCGGGTGGAAATTATGCTTTTGAACTTGGCGATTCAAGTTGGCGATTTTTCCGGTGATAGGGTGTCTAAGGACGAAATGTTCAGCTGGACTACCTCCAAAACATTTCCAAAAATGAACAAAATCGTCAGGGCCAATTTTTTGCAAAATTAGAAAAACCTCATTTTTGCCTATTTTTGGGGGATAGGGAACGCATGAAGAGGGAGGGGGGAAAACTAAAGAGGTTGGGTACGAGATAATGTCATTTGAGGAGGGGTCATCGAAGACCGAAAGTTGATATCTCTTACCGTTTAAATTTTATATGGGTCAAAAGACTGAAAAAGTGCGAAAAACAGTATTTTCAAAATAAATCTATTACCATTACTTTCCCGATCCATAACCGATTATGACCGATGCAGTCGGATTCAGAATTAAAAGACCTTTCAAAAAAGTCCAAATTTGTCCAAATCCGTTGAAAATTAGGCCCTCCAGAGTAGTTGAATTTTGACCTTGAATAATTCAAAATGTGATTTTTCCGGTGATACGTGTCTAAGAATGAAATGTTCAGCTGGATTGCCTCCAAAACATATCCAAGAATGAAGGAAATCGCCAGGGCCAATTTTTTGCAAAGTCGAAAAAACATGTTTTTGGAGGGGATGAAAGGGGTGGGGGGTAATGCCCAACGCACAATCACTTTTGTTTTGTAAACATGTTTTTGAGATTTCAGTGAGAGTGAATGAAATCTAGATCTAGTCATCTCGCTCTCTCTCATAGAAAATTTTGTAAACATGTTTACAAACATAAGTTATTGTGCGTTGGGCATAATTAAAGTAAGTTAGTTCGATAGAGAATGTTGACTTGTGGGGGGGTCACCGAAGACCAGAAGTCAATATCTCATACCGTTTGGCAGCCAGGATGGAGAGAATTGAACAAAAAACACGATTGTTAAAACTGCTCTCTCTTGGAGTTAGAGCAGTTAAAAAATGTTAATAGATAAACTACAGATTTCGCGTTAATATAGCAAGAAATCAGTAGGATGGAGTCATCACTTATGGATGTTGTACACTTTATACTCATACGTTATAACAGTGTGCAAAAATGTTGAATTTTTACCTAAAAAAGATTTCGAAAAATAATAAAATTAGTAGTTTATTTAGTTTTCGAAATTCGTTTTAGATTAGAACTTAAGATTTTTGCAAGCTTTCTATAAGCGAATAGTGTCCATGAGCGATGACTCCACCCTAAATGTTAATTTTTATTTTAAAATAAAATATTCCCTATTCTAAAATCAAACTTTTAAAAATTCTTTATCAATTTCTAAATGGAAAATATGTTCATTTGTTGTCAGTATAGTATGCCATTTTAGAGGTCAATTCAGAGATTCAGCTGATTTGTTTGGCTGATTAAATAAACAAATGTGCGTCGCTATTCACAGGTTATGAGCTTTCTCCAAAAAGCTCCGAATGGGTATTGACTATCTCAAATCAGTGTGGAGAGTTTACAGTTTAGCGGGAATTCAAAATTCCTCAGAGAGAGGTCTGTCATTTCCGTAAAATTTATGAAATAATGAACTAAAATTTCGCAATTTTATATCATTATAATAATCAATTCCTTTATCATTCGATATTTTATGATTGATACAGAATATGTAGTGTGAAAATCCTCATTTATCTCCATCGCAAACCTTTAATATACAAGGTCTCTGAAAGTTAAATATTGTATCACCCCTCACTTTGTCAACAATTACTAAATAATAAATTAAGCAATTCACATCGATGTTAGAGCAAGGTAAGAACAAGTCTTGGATAGAGAGGAGACTTCCGGAAGATGAATTTCTCTCCCGAAAACTCTTTGTTCGTGTTCTTATAATCGTCTTCGAAAATGTTACAAGAAACCCATACAGGTTTTCATATTCTTCAAGTTGGAAAAATATCCGAGACCTGCGAGCTAGAAAGCAAAAACTTCTGAATGGAATAAATTCAACATACATCCTAGATCCTGGAAGAAAAGTTTTCATGATTTGGAATACGGAAGGCCAAAACACGAATAATGATTTTTCTCAGTATTCGAAAAAAATAATATCGAGCTCTTCACAGATATTTTCTAATCACAGTTTCGGTAGTCCTTTGCAGATTGCCACAAAATATTGTTTTAAGAATTAAAAAAAATGACAGAAAAGTAAAAACAATAAAAAATACAAGCATTTATTTAGATAATATTTCAAGAAAATCACTTGAAAAATATGATACGGGGGATACGGGTCACTATTAATACATTTTCATAAATGTCAAATTAACTTAAATCAGTTTATCGGCCACCGCGAGAGGTGGTCCAGAATAAATCAGCGGCTAATCAGTATTTTCCTGATTAGACTAAATGTGTCTGAATACGAAAACAGCTTACGAGCTTTTTGGAGACTTTTTGGAGACTTTTTTAATAAGCTAAATCAGTAATCAGTAATCAGCTGGGATGTCTGAATTGGAATTAGGATAAGGGCAGAATCACATTGACAGTAAAATGCTCACCGTCACCGTCAAAGTCCTCACCGTATTTCGTTGATTTACGCATTTTCATTGTAATTTTTATGCAAATTCTCAATTACCGTGTTACATTATCTCATACTCGGTGGCACTAAGTGAAAATAATATAAGAAAATTGAAGAAATAAAGCGAAAATGCGATAAACGGTGAGCAAAAAAAAACTGTACGAAAAACTGTAGCAAAAAAATCCTACAGTTTTTTTGCTCACCGTTTATCGCATTTTCGCTTTATTTATTCACTTTTCTTATACTATTTTCACCTAGTGCCACCGAGTATGAGACAAGGTAATATCGTAATGGAAAATTTGCTTAAGAATTGCAGTGAAAATGCGTAAATCAACGAAATACGGTGAGAGCTTTGACGGTGACGGTGAGCATTTTACTGTCAATGTGATTCTGCCCTAAATGTATAAATCAGTAATCAGCTGAATCTCTGAATTGACCCCCATATTTAATTTCCTATTGCTCATTTCGTCAGTTAAATCAGCATTTGTCGTAACTTCCTTTTGACAACTTTTCAGGAGACGAAATTTTCAGTTCAGCTTTATTTTTCTTAAAAATGAGCCCCGAATTCAATACTTTTGAGTCAGAATAATAAAAGTGGCACTAATAAACTGTAAGTCAACTTGAGAAAATCTTTATAAAATGATTTAAAAGCTGAGATATTGAGATATTATGTTCGATGAAACACAATGAGATTTTATCGTAACTTCCATCGTTTATAAAGCCGTAACTTCCAATGTATGGAGGTCTTGGAAGTTACGACAATTTCCTAAAACGCATTATATCAATTTGAATTATTCTAGTGATAATAAGCGCCTTTATTTGACTAAATTGTCAATTAAAAGAAGAAGGAAGAATCTTCGTGAAGAAAAACCATGAAACATGTTCAAAAATGTTTCATGTTTCACGCAACTTAATTTGAGAATTAGAAAATCTTATTTTAAGAGACTTTCATATAAAATTCCAAAAAAGGGAAAAAAAACTAATCATTGAAGAACTCACCGTGAGAAGAGTTGCATCCAGAATGTCAATGTCACACGTTGCTTTCACTTCCATCTGAATCCTCAGAATAAAGTCCTCATTTTGATAAGCCTTGAAGAGAACTTTCCTATTGAGCGTGTAGAAAGTAGCCGTGAGGTGAATTTCATCCTGACATGGAATCATTATTGTATCCTCTTTGGTCTTTTTCACACAATTTTCCCCATATTCAATTTTAATATTGTTATTCGTTGTACTCTCTATGCCCTTCTCCACTGTCTTCTGATGTGTTGGGGATTCTGTGTCAAAGGGCACAAATCTCTCACCAGAAAAATTGCCTGGCTCCTTTGACACTCCCACCAAAGGAGTTATTTGGTACCAAGTCTTCTGGTTCAATTCGATATTTCCCCTCATGAGACTGATCACGTAGTAAACGATTGACGTAGAAGATTGCAGAGCTTTTGCCCCAACGTCTATTTGAATTGTCGAATAGAGCGTCTTGCGAGGCTCCTGAATGTCTGTAGTGAGAAAAACTGTCCCAAAAGGGATCAGGTGAGCAAAGAAATGAAGTTTACGGAGTCATCAAAAGTACCTTTATTCCTTAATTGCGTTGGAACAGTCACAGAAATTCCAACGTTTTCGAGGCAGGAGTCAACATTGTTCAAGAGATTGATGACCACGCGGTAGAATTCATTCATTAACATCGGTTCATTGCTTAAATTCACTTGAGCAGCCATTTGATATCTGCAAATTCAAATTTTATTCTCAAAAATTTGTATACTGAAGAATATATAGCAATACTAAAATTTACAAGGACTCCAAAAATTTCATATTTTGTTTGGAGTTAGTGTTAGACAACGTAGGAAAAGTAAGCTGCACCCACAAATAATTTTAAGCCACGCCCTCTGCAAATTTCGAGCTTATTTTATTTATTTTCAAAATTTTCAATTTATTGCCATAACAATCAGAAGCTGTTTTGTGAACTAAGTAGTTTTCAAGGCAGAGAAAAGTCACTGTCCCCATATATTATATTTAAAAAAAAAATTATATAATATACATTAAACTAAAAATTATTCAAAAATACTGAAGTTTAAGTCACAGGAACATTTTCGTCCAAGGGAAACGCCTTTACTGGCTTTTAAAAAATCTCTTCCTGAATTTAAGAGATTTTCAAACAGTCCAAATCGTTCAATTTGGATTCAAAATGAATTTTACATTTTAAAATCGGTTTAAGACGGACCTTGGAAAAGTTTTCGATCAACTTTTCGTAAAGAAACCTACAATTTCGTTTTGAAAGAGCTTTTATGGAGATTTTTTTATTTTATACATTTTATTTTAAAGCTTTCAACCTTTGCCATTTTTACTGCTCAAACTCCACGGAGAAAGCAGTATATTATTATAATCCCTCGATTTTTTCGCCTCCCAAAATTTCCACCTTCCACCTCCCGGAGACCACTTTTCCAACAAATATTCACGTTTCAGACGATTTCTGAGAAATGTCGTCACGCTGTTTGTCCGTCTGTCCGTCCGGCTGTCGCCAGCTCTAGAGGCCAAACGGTAAGAGATAGCGACTTGGGACCTTCGGGGGACCCCCCATAAGTCGACCCAAGCATCGTTAACATGCCCCTCATTTCCGCCGACCAATCCCCTACCCCTCCAAAACCATGTTTTTTTGGATTGCTCGAAAGCGCGTCGTGAGATTTTTTCATTTTAGGGTATGTTTTAGAGGTTATCCAGGCGGACATTTCGTCCTTAGATGACAATACTATTGGATTATTCCTAGTAACGGTTTTCAAGGTCAAAGGTTAAAAAGACACTAGAGAGCGCATTCATCGAGCGAATGGAGTAATATTTGGGCTCGTTAGAAAAGTCTTGGAATTTCCTATAAAACTGAATCAGTTCCAATCGGTTTTGAATCGGTAATGAAGCAGTTCAGAACCGATAAATAATTTTCATACGAAATTCAATAAAATTGCTATTGATGTGTATTTTGGGAAATACTTTCATCAAGTAAAGGGATTTCATTAAAAAATCCATGAATTCCATTTTCAAACTCATATGATATGACGAAAAAAGCTCGAATGGCATTGTCTGGTTTCGAACTCACGCGTGACAATGCCACGAAAATTGCAGAATTCCCTTACTAGTCGTAGTCTTATTTTTATTGTCTTGTCTGGCCTCAAAAACCAAACGCTTTTCTTAGAAAAATTTCAGTTTTTTGTACTAGGCAATATTAAGTTTGTATCCAATAATATGATAATCTTAGTAAGCCTCATTCTTTTATTGAGCTAGATTCTAGGTTATATCCATAACCTCAAAATTCTATACATATTTTGCCTAGCAATCTTTTAATTTAGAAAATAGAACAATTTTTGGTTACCACAATGGTCTACGACAGAAAAATGATCCAAAACATTTTTAAATTACAAATTTAATAAATTCTAACCTAGAAATACTACAGATCCTGTGGGTCGATTCTACTAGGCTAATGAGAATTGTCACATGAGAACTTGTATTGAGAATAAAACCAAAATATTTCTAACGTCTGATTTAGTTGGGCAGACTAATGGTAGATGAATTGTGTAGCTCCTAATTAATGATCCACTTTGAATTGTTCAAAGTGACTTTAGAGAGACATTTTGGCTCGCGACTTTCTCTCTAAATTTATTAGTGTGAAAATTTTTACTAATGTCCGCCCATGGTCATTAAAATTGTTACTGAAGTGTTTATAAAATATTTAAATAAAAAATATTATGTCATATAATTTTGTAATTAAACAAATTGCATGAAATTTTCCTGTAATGAAATGACTGTCTTTTTAGGTTAGAGCACATATAACCTCAAATTCTAGAATAACCTCTTTAATCAAATCGTTTAGTAGAATTTCTAAATTCTACATGTAAGTTGCTGTCTCCCATTTTTTGCACAGAATATGCATTTTAAGGTTTAACCGATTTCATTTATTTTATGGAGATATTGAAAAGAAATAAAATATTACTAATTTTATCTGAATTATACTTGAAGTATAATGCTTCGTGAGAGTTAAAAAAGAAACCCAAAAAGTTAAAAAATCAATTCAAACTCAAAAATACAGCATCAAGAAATATTTAAAAAAAAAATCAAATAAACAATTTTACTCACGTTGGAACGATGTAGCAACTTTGATTGATGCTCTTGGAAGTCTGCGTGCTGGGTGTTTTAGTCTTGAAAGTCTGATGCTGATTGAGAGTCGTTGACTTGAGGAGAACGGCAAATTTCTTATCCGTTCCAATCTGAAATTCTACCCTTCCAATTGAGAGTTTATCATTTTCTGTAAATTGTCGAGAATCTGCCGAGAAAATTGCTTTGTAGGAAGATTCTGGTAAAATCATCAATTCCGCGTCTTTTAGCTCATTCCCAGCCTCATTGGAAGTCAATGTGAATTGATAGACTTTCTTAGCTTTGAGCTTAACACTCAACTTTGGGCTATTTAGCACCACAGAAATCCCTCGAATCTTCAGTGGCACTTCCGTCAGGGATTTTATCTTCAGTTCAATGGTTATCTCTTCATCGAAAACTGCCTGATTCTCCGTGAATGAAACATCACAGGCGAAAATTTCGCTGATTTTATCCAAATCAACTATGACTGGTTCAGTGAAATTCTCAAGAGCATGTTCCCAGGCTTTTTGAACATCCGGTCCACTACCAGGTTGATTAGCTGTTGGAGCAACACCCTGAAAAACCCTCCACAAATTCTCAAGGATTGTAATCCTTTCAGATTTCGAGGAGAGAATTCTCGGAGACATCGCTTCAATGCTGCAAGAAACATAGTCTGGAACGGAAGCCGACAGATAGGCCGATTGGAACGTCTTCATGAGAACTTCGGTAAAAATCTTGTACCATTTGTCCGTCCTATAATCACTCAGCATCAGAGAGAACAACCTAAATTCGCGCGAAAATTCCAAAAATCAATTTTCTTAAAAAAAAAAGACCTCAAAATTATTAACTTACGTTAGAGCTTTTGCATGATCGCCACTCTTCAAATATTCCTCAGCCATATTCACAGCAAGTTTCTTGCGGAATCTCAAACACTTGTAAACCTTGTACTGAGCCATCGCCTGACCCAGATACGATATAATCGCTCCGGAATGATTGAAATCTTTCTCATTGGCATAGAGAATATTTAGAATGTTCTGTTCATTGACCATTTCACCAGTTTTACTCCCACGGACTCCAAAGAAGTCACTGTAGAGAATATTTCCACTGCCTTTTTCCACTGGCTGAACGGCAGTCCACTCTGCAGGAAAATGCACATTATATTTTGACTAGATTATGACTATATTATGACTGCATTATGACTGCATTATGACTATATTATGACCATATAATGACCACATTGTGAGACCTAATGACTACATAATGACGACATTATGACGACCTAATGATAACATTATGACCACATAATAACCACATAACGACAACATAATGAATACATAATGACAAAATAATGAATACGTAATGAATACATAATAATCATTACGTAGGGGGGAAGTGGGGCTACTTTGAGCTGTTGGGCTACATTAATATACGATATTTCACCTATTTCTAAATTAACCCTTTAACGACGAGACACTTTTTACGGACCAAAAATCAATAATAAAAATTAAACCGATAAACAAAATTTGTGAAACGTTTTACATTTAACTTTGGAAAGTTCAACAGAGTCTGATTCGGTGCATTTTTTACCTCCTCATGCGATAGGGACAAAAATACCCCGAAACTTTAAGTAATTTTTCTGACAATAACAATGAATAATAATTTTCAGTCTAATGAAAAATATTACGGATGACTAATGTTAGTTTTCATTCCCAAAATAGTTTTGCTTAGAAAAAATTGGAAGTATAAAAAATAATTAAAATCATTTTTCAATATGTGAATTTAAAAATTCACCATTTTTAAGCTTAAATATTTAGTATAGGGTGGATTAAGTACTTTTGGTCATTTTAAGGTTTCATGTGCTTGTAATTTTTATAATCTTTATTTAAATAAAATGAAATTTTGTACAAAGATACCTTAAAGCCGTTTCTTCTTATAATTCATGAGAATTCCCAAAATTTTTTGGATATTTTAGTGAAAAATGCATTTTATGCAAGTAAGGACTTTTGCCCACTTGTTTCCAATAGAATTTTAATAAAATAATTTAAAAAAATAGAAGAAATAGCTCTCGAAAACTTTCACAAATACACAATATTCTTATTTAACACCAAATTTATGTGATTATTAGAGTATTTTAAACGACTTTTTGCACATTTTCTATTTAATGTAAAAATCAGTCAAATAAAGTCACGATTGTTTTTACTGAAATCCGCGAGGTGCGCCACGTGTAAAATGTATGGGAAAATAAATGGCCAAAAGTACTTACACAGACGAAAAAAGTAAGCTCTTTTAGCCACATTCGATTTTCATTTAATTTGTTAGAAAATCTTATTAAGGATGATACCACAATAAAATTTAGTTAATTAAGAAATGGACTTTCATTGAATAACATCAAATATTTTCATCAAAAATATGAAATAATGCAAAACAATTTCTCTTAACATTAACAAGTTTCTTAAGAATCCCATGTTTTTTTTAGTGATTGTTTATCTTGTCGAGAATTTCTTTCAATAACTTAGAATTAATCAGGCCGATACAAAATCAAATATGGTTTTCTGATTCGTTAGATTAGAGGTCACGAAATAAGACCCATTTTCCTGTTCTAAATAAACTCATAATTGCCTTACAATGTGATTTTACTTTAGGTGGCCAGAAGAGCTTACATGGCCAAAAGGGCTGACTGTACCCTATAGCAAATAACTGGAGTCTGACAAAAAATATCCTAGATTTGTTCAACCTTCTGCTTTGCAATTACATAATTAAGGAAAAAATAACTTAAGGTAGTCAGGAAAAATTATTTTCTTTATGGGAGACCGGTGTTCCAATCGTCCTTAAAGGGTTAAGCTTGTCCTTACAATTATTTTATTTAGATCCACAATTGCTTTGTCTATCCAAATTACACCATGTTAAAACACAGTTTCTTTTAGGAACTGCGAAAAAATCGTATAGCAATGTAGCCCCACCTCGCCCTAATGACAACATAACGAATACCCAAGTAGCACGTCGTGGCATAACTCTAATTTGAATATCCTAAAGACCGCGACCACAAAAAAACCCAAATACGACTAAAGATAACTAATATTTTATTTATTTAATAAAATGAGTTCCAGTGCTCTGTTGGGTCCTAGAAAGCCAACAGGGGTTAGGTTTCTAGGTGAGCTTCGGGTTTTTTGGGTTGGGTCCCCCCGACTACCCTGGCCCGAGCTATAAGGTTCCAAAAAATCCTTAAAATGGCCATAACTACAGTTCTAAATGTCAGAATTTAAAAAGTGAGGACTTTTTGAAAAGCTCCCGTGAAATGCCACTTCCCCTTCTAACATCGCAAGTTCTAAAAACTACCGCTAGGGGCGCTATTATTAAAAAGAAGATTTTTCAATTTTCTAAGTTAAAAAACTCAAAAAATCCTTTGTGCATCGAGCTGAAGTTTTTGTATGTTGTAGCCGCAGATTATACCTATCAAACAAAAAAAAAACTTAAGCCGCTCGATAACTCATAACCCAAGCTATAAGGGTCAAAGTTCGAAAATTGACCGGCCTCTATCTCCGGTTCTAATTAACATTTTGAGCTAAATTTTGGGTTTTTGGTTTCTTCTCGATGAGCCCTTTCAGATGAAAGTTCAAAAAGTCACCACAGGTGGCGCTGCGATAGCGTCAAAATTAAAACTCATTATTCTCAGAAACACCATTATGCAAGTTAATCAAATTTTTGGAGTGTTTTAGTCTACTCTAGAAAACATAGGAGAAATTTAGTCATTACGAAGCTTCCAATGGCATCAACCATGGGCACTTTTCCCTAATGCATTTTGGAAAATTGTCGTAACTTCGAAGACCTCCATACATTGGAAGTTACGGCTTTATAAACGATGGAAGTTACGATAAAATCTCATTGTGTTTCATCGGACATATATCTCAATATCTCAGCTTTTTAATCATTTTATAAAGATTTTCTCGAATTAACTTACAGTTTATTAGTGCCACTTTTATTATTTTGACTCAAAAGTATTGCATTCGGGGCTCATTTTTAAGAAAAATAAATGATGAACTGAAAATTTCGTCTCCTGAAAAATTGTCAAAAGTAAGTTACGACGAATGCTGATTTAACTGACGTCTATTGGAAGCTTCGTAATGACTAAATTTTTCTAATGTTTCTCAATAAACATGACTCTGCAATATATTTTAAAAACTGGCTACTTTCCCATAGTTTTTAAATACGGTTGCGATGAGTCACATATAGGGGAAGGTTTTGCACCTTCGTAATTTTGCAGCTTCGTAAAAGTTGATTCATCCATTCCATGAACATATAATCTAAAAGCTAGTCCTACATCTCACATTTCCTGACAAACTTGGAAGCCTAGGCCTTTTTTCCTGGATCCAAAAGGCAAAAATAAAAAATGGGCCTAAAATCATAATTCTGATGTGTAAAATTTATGCATTTTTGCACACTGCAAGTGTCTTTTCGAAAAAGCAACTATTCCAAGTTATAGAGGGTTTAATAGGGTTAATATTTACCGTGAAAATCTTTTGTTTGAAGGGGGTCGTTTTTGTGGGTGGAGGAAAATTCATAAAAATTACCACCTTTGCAGCTCAGGAAAATTTAATTTTGCAGATTCGTAAAAACATCTGTCAAGATTACTGACCACCGAATTTGAGAATTCCTCACTGTTTTAGGTCACACTGTGCACGCCTCTCGAGATATTTGACTCATCAGAGATTCCACTGAATAAATTCACAAGAAAATTTTGGGTTATTAAACAATTTTCACTAAAATCTCGAAGGAAAACACGCATTTCTCCATCAAAATGAGACTTCATCAGATGTTTTTATTTTACTTCTGTCAAATGAAACATTAAGCCTGAATCTGTTTATGGTAGGTGTGATTCTTTCATTGCCCATGCGGTGCGTTTTGAGAATTTTTCATCCAATTTGCTTTGTTTTCAAGCGGAATTTTTCAAATTTTACTTTAAATTAATCACTGGTAATTCTAAGGATCACTGATGTTCAAAAAATGTTCTGTAAGACAGATTCGAGACGTTAGAGAAAAAACAAGAATTACAGTAGTTGTGATTACTACTTTCTGATTTGTGCAGTGAAGAAACTATTAGACTGCTTATGGTAGATGTGATTCTTTAATTGCCACTTCGATGTATTTTGAGTATTTGTCTTTCAATTTTTCTTTTTTTAAATGGAACTTCCCACATTTCACTTTAAATTGGTGGATGGCCATTTTTGAAATCAGTTACGTCCGAAATATGTTCTGTAAGACCCATTGGAGGTGTTAGAGAAAATCCGAGGATTACATTAGGTGTGATTATGAGAGAATCATACCTAACCAAGCTCTTAACTGACTGTCAGAATGCAGGGAAAAATGGTTTTTCGAGTGTCAAAAAACATGTGTTAGAAAAATAGCTTAAAATTGATTTTTAATGGGTGATACCTCCTACAAATGGTGAAAACAAGTAGATGAAAGTTCCATCTAAGTAGTGATGCCCAAATTTTTGTATCCGGTGTAATGTTTTCGGGAAAAATGAGGCCTACAGAGGTGGGAAAAAGTGGTACAAAACTGAGTTAACCGAAGGCACCTTCGTAAAAAATGCCGCTACATTTTCATATTCCTGTAGAGGAAAATCCAAGGATTTCCAGGAATTTCGTGAGGCAGAATTATGAACCCAATAAGTAAGAGATTTTTTTGACATAGTGATATAATTGATTCGGTTTGTGTGGCATTCAGTAAAAAATCTTAAATCTTGAACTCCTTTTTTAATACGAACCTTCAAAACTTTTCCCTATATTGTGAAACATAGAAAATTTAGTCATTACGAAGCTTCCAATGATATCAAGCATGGGCACTTTCCCCTATAGTTTTTGTCATCGCTGTGGAAACCCAGCTGAATACATAATGACTACATTATGACCACATTATGATCACATAATAACTACGTACCGAACACTTTATGACTAAGTTTTGTTTTCATGATTTATCAGACAAAAGTTTTGATCGAGGTATACAATTGGAATTATTCCAATGATAAAATTTAATAATTGACCGATTTTGAGTTTTGTGTGTGAATTTGATTTCATTGAGAGAAATCCGAAAAAGTTAAAATAACATTCTGGAAATGTTAATTTTACCCTGCAGTATTGATCCGAAATCGGTATAAATATTACCCTTTGTAGGTGTATTAGGGGTTAAAGTTACCCTTTTTCATGTTCTTAAAAAGGTGTAAAATTAACATTAAAAAATGTTTATATATTTTTGCACCTAAAAAGTGTTACATTTATGAGGAAAAAAGTTAATCGCATCCTAGTTTTTTCTCAGTGTCAGAAATATTTGGAATTTATGGCTTTTGGAGAGGATTTTAGATTAATTAAAAATAAAAAAAACTTACTGCAACAATTTAAATACGCCTCCTTCCTTTTGGCCGTGAACTCAGCTGCCCTGTAGTAATAAATTCCCGGGTGCTGAGTCTGAAGAGCTGGCAAGCCCCCTTTTATGGCGTCGCAGAACAAGTCCCCGAAGGAGCTGTACCTGAAAAATGAAAAAAAAAAGGAAGTGGATGAAGATTTGTGGAATGGGAAGAATCTGGCAAACTTACTGGACACAGAGCCATCCGTAGTGTTCAAAAAGTAACTCTCGACTTCCCGTCTTGCCCTTGTACAGCTCAATGTGGGAATTGAACTGCGTGATTGCGTCTCTGGGAACGTTCATCTTGAACATCAATCGACTCCTTTTGTAATTCAGGAAGCCAGCGACTGTTTTGATCTCCGTGCAATTTGTGTCTACAACTCTAATGTCCTCCAGCGTCACGTAGGCCTGAGTGTAGTACTTGAGGGCTGTGGTGAAGTCATGGAGCATCTCAGACATGAATCCCAGCTTGAACTGATGCCGAATCTTGAGAACCTGATGCGTAGCCGAAAGCTGATCTCGGTGCATCTTGATCTGCTTGATGATTTGCGTGTAGTAGGATTGGGCTACGTCTAGAAAGGCAGACTCTAGCCGCAGGATGTGTCCCATTAAATGGTCTGAGTGATTGAGGACAAAGATCATCTTGGGACTGACATCACATGCTGCTGCCAGATTGCTGATTCTCTCACTGGACACAAGTTCATCTCCAGCAGCCCTACTGCCAGATCCAGTTTGGATCAGAACAATGGCCAGCCGCGTGAGACGACCCTAAAAAAAGGCAGTTTTTTTGACAAAAATCTTCGAAAGAATCCGCCGGCCCGTATCCTCCACTTTGTGAGAGAAGATTTTACGCGAGTTTCTCTCCGTGACATTTTCTCCTATTTTTCCCACCTGCCCGCTCTCCCGTATCCACGAATATCGGAGGAAATCATGTGAGATTTTCGTGTGGAACTTTTTGTGGAAATCGTTTTTTGACATTCCGCGGGCTGTTTTTGGTCGCAAAAAAAAACTGAATACGGAAGTAATTATAAATTCAATGAATGAATAAACAATTAAATAACATTATTACAAGCTTTTATTTATTCATCGCGACTCCTCTTAATACTTAAATGACTGCAACGGCATTTCATGCCAAATTTCTCTTTTTTATATTTTACTACAGTAAAAAACATTAAAGAACGGCCCTTTTCATTTGCACTAATTCAATTATAAATACGTATTTATGCGTATAAAGATTTTCTCATTTTCTTGTGGTTTTGTACAAATTTTCTGAAAATTGTCAAATAATGTTAAAGTAAATTTTCAGATATTTTTGTAAATACGAAATTCGACTTCATGAAATTTTCTTGATCTAAAAGGTGTGCCCGAGCCATTAGTCGCTAATTTGGTATTGTTTTCGGATTTGACGAGTATTTTTGTAACATTTTTGCAATACTTGAGAACCTCATCAAATATGCATGATATTTTCGCAATGTTTGATAAACAATTCACTCACACTTCCGCTATTTTAATGGCAGTTTTAGAATTTTTCGATTATTAGACAATTTAGATATAGAACTTTATTCCCTTTCATAATCCGGTTTTATCTCTACAAGAACACATACACGAACTATAGTCAATTTAAGAAAAATACAAAGATCATTGAAAATTTTGAATTTAGTAGATACTTATATAAGGGAAGAGCACCCTGGATCGGAATGTTAAGAGACATGTTCCATAATTACTTGAAAATATAAACCCCAAAATACTATTTGGTACTTTTGTTTATGCTAAATGGTCTATTAGTTATCCATTTAAATATATCTGTGCATTTGAATTTTTATTTTTACAATAAATTAATAAAAAATAGGTGTAATTCCAACCTTCCACTCTGTACTTCGGATCGTCACGAATTTAATCAAATGTGTTACGGAAAATTGGTTTTATAAATTAAACCAGAGCTAATGTAGTGCATTTTTGTGAGAGTTAAATGGTAAAAAATAGATAATAATTTTTTAAAAATAATTTTATTTGGAGCAACAATACGGTATTAATCTGACGATCCGAGGAACACTGCCGATCGCTGGTACTCTTCCCTTACATACAATCACTCAAGAGTAAAATTTAAAATTGATATGTTTTTCGCGGAAAATTCTAGACATTATCCGTTTTCTGTTCTATTTTATGATGGAGTATTTGAAGGAATTTTCTCAAATAAAGACTATAACCTAAAGAAAAGCGTTTCAAGAATTGTAAATTGTTTTTCAAAAGAGAAGTTACAATTTTTCTTAGATTGTATGTCGAATAAAATAGGAGAATATAGATGCGAATATCAAGAATCTCACTCAATAATTTTTTTCTAATTTAAGGAAGAACACGTAACTATACGATTTTTAAATATTTGTTTAATTATTATCCATTTATTAATTGTATAATAAATGGTATTATTTCACTGCTTCAAATATTTATTTTGTTGGTTCTTGAGATCTAACAATTTCAACTTACTAAAAAAAGAACCTTTTCCCGATAAACTCGCTGCCTATAAATTATGCGATCTTTTTTCTCAGGTTTTAGTTAAAACAAAAATTAAGAGTTTTAAAGAGTTCACGGCCAAGTAAACTGCTAAAAATCTGTTCAATTTCATATTTATTTAGAATATAAATTAGGTTAATCAAAGATCTAATCATTAAATGGCCACAACCGTTTTCTTATTTACGAGAGCTGAAACAAAATAGTATTAAAATAATAAACAATTTGGAAAATCATTGGTATCAAACTCAAAAAATTAGAAAAATAATAAGAGATTATTAGAAAAATGTTCGAAATTCCTGCACACTGCACTGAAACTGAAATTTATTATAAATATACGGAAATTGTATTTATTAAGTGTTAATTAAATTAATTAAAACCTTTAAAACTTTAAATAACGCGATATTTTAATTTATTTGTTTATTTTCTATGCAAATTAATCAAACTCTCACCGGGAATACCGCACTCGAGAATTCTCTCCGATTTTTGATGAGAAAAATTCCAATCGAAAATTTCGTGAATACCAAATAGGCGAGTTCCACACGGAGAGTTGGCTTTTCCCACAAAATCAAACTCTCACATCTGAAGAATACGGCCCCTCTGAGCCAAAATTTACTTGGAGTGAATTCCTCAGACTCTGAATAGCCGAAGTGCATTGAAGCTGTTTCTCTGACCACCCAGGATCACTTAGTTCAATACTGTGGAATGTCACCACAACAGCCGGAAGGATATGAAGGTGTTTCAGGATCCAATTCCTCTTGAGAATCCCTTTTGGGTGATACCATTCGTACGATTGACGCTTTGGCTTCGAAACAGGAAAGTCATAGTTGGCCGGGATGAGCTTAAACTGCAGCTGGAGTCTTTAGGCACGGGTTAGGCATGATATTCAGCGATTTCAGCATTCCTGGCCAGAAGAATCTCAATAAATCTCTTACCTGTCATTCTTTCTGTTGCTATTGAAGGCATCCCAAATTGATTTGTGCACGGTGTTTTTAGCTGTATCGAGGCCATAAATACCCACGAGGGGCTGTGGTGTAGCTGTAAGTTCTGGAGGAAGAACACTGCAATCCATTTCTTAGAAAACAGGATAATATTCCTTAAAATTGTGAGGAATGAGAATTTTGCACCTCCACACTGCACTTGTCACTACCCACTACTAGAGGCGCTGTCATAGAGCTCTGCGTTTAAAATTTCCGGCGGCTCAATTTGCCGGGAGGGTTTTTCTCAAACAAAAACTATTGGAAATCTAGTAATGTGACTTCAATTCAATTAAATAAAAGTATTTGTTTTATTCAGAACACCGAAAAAAATCTCTTTCAAATAATAAATAGAATTCTAAACATTTATCCGTTGGCGCCAGTTTTGAAATCCGAAAATTTCGGAAAATGCCGCGTTCTGCCACTGACAGTGTGACATTTGGAGCAGCACTGTCGCGCAATTAGCTGTTTTGTCTCTCCAGATTCAATTGGTTTTTCTCTGTGGCTTTTCACCTGGAAAACTCATTGGGATTACTGTGAATTTGTGTTGTGCTGAAGCATGGACAAATGGTGAATATTTTGCTGTACCCCTGAATTGTTCAGAACACACAAGAGACCCGGAAAAACGATGATTATTCAGGAGCCTATTCAGGTTAGTTGGTGGCCTCAAATGGCAGTCAAATCGATTTTTCTTCTGAGGGAGTGAGAGACAGGGAAAAACCACGATATTTCCACCAATTGCCATGTAAATTGAACAGAGAAGGCAATGGCAATTGGGTCAGATACCAGTCAGGTGGATTTCTGGGGCGATTGCACAAGAGTTGAGATGGTGCAAGTGTGAAAAAAACTGACAAAATCTCTCTCCGTATGTCTTTTCAGGCAGCCATTTGGCATTGTTTGAACCACTACGCCTTCCGGGATGCCACTTTTCTGGCTGAGAAACTCTGTTCAGAAGGTAAGTGATACCCACTGCTACCTCCCCATGGTCCATTTTGATTGCCCCTCCTTTGCAATTTCAGTGGAAACCGAGGAGTCTATCTTTCTTCTGGCCACTTGCTACTACCGTTCCGGACAAGTGCACCAGGCCTTCTGGCTGCTGCAGTCCAAAGGTGCCCGGACGCCTCAGTCACGCTTCCTTCTTGCCAAGTGCGCCATCGAGCTAAATCAGTAAGTATCCAATTTTTATTCCCTCAGCACTCTGCACACGCCCAGACATTCACTTTCTACCATCCCCCAACTGACCTCAAGATTATCGCATTTTATCGCCCTGACGGCTCTCTAGAGCCAGCCAGGCAACTTTTGCCCTGGCCAAAATGAAAAAGATGCCAATGGGATAGTGGGAATCTGATTGGGAAGGGAAGAAAGGGAAGCAATATGACTGTACAAAAATATTACATGAGGAAATGCTAATGAGTTTCTGCGAATGCCCCTTATCTCCGAGGTATCTGGAATATTTCTGTGATTGCTGAAGATAAAGCAATTTGTTGTCTCTATTATTGCTCCTGGTTTGGGGAGAAAACTGGGTTGACAATTTTATCTTTGTTTTTGGAAAAAAAAAATAAAATCTTGTACAGTAGACTCTCTCTCAATCGGGCATATGGGGCAAAATGTCATCCAAATTATCGAGAGATTTGGGCATCAAAATCATTATAAATTCCAAAAAAAGCGCTCAAATTTAAAGAATCACGATAACAAAAGAGCAAATATAGGGTAAGTGTGCCAAATTTCGGCATAGTTGCATTCAAGCGATAAAGTCTCAAGTTTGAAATATAATATTTTTAATACAAAATGATTTTCTTTGTTACTTTTATATAAGGACTGTTGCTTGGAACCTTGTAAACAGTTTATCATTTTTAATACATTTTAAAATGAATAAAATGTAGACATAGCATTGGTGGCCTATTCCGGCCACCTTCATTCTCATAGTTTCTTACCCTTCCGGAATTCTTCTAATGCCTTTTTCAGATCATCTTGCTTCGAAACGATATTTTTTGCTAATTTTTTGCATTGAATAATCTGTAGAGAGTACGCAAAAACTAAAAATTCATGGAATTTTGAGGAACAAAAAATGTGGCCGGAATTACAAGATGGCCGGAATTTGGTACACTTACACTAACGAATTTGAACAAATTTGCTTAAAATCAAACGTGAAAATCGTCAACAAAATTTTACACCCGATTGAAAAACATCCGATTGAGCGAGAGTCTACTGTAATTGTTTAATATTTTTATAATTTCTTATAAGAAAAACTAATGAGAATATTTTTAATAAGGTTGAAATTGCAAATTGCAATTGCTTCCTGGTCTATGAAGTATATGCTGCATACACCTCTTTTCCAATTTCTTTTTTAATAATTTTAGCCACTAGCTGCGATTTTTAAATCCAAGATTGAATGACCTGAACAAAATTATTAGGATATTGATTATCTTTGTATCAAGGGTAACTCTTTAGAGAAAGAAAATGACATCCGATTCGTGTTTCTAGAAACATTGGTCATGTTTTTGTAATTGTTACTTACGCGTTTTCGTAATTTCTAGAAACGTGTATTTCTACATGTTTCTTGTGCGTTTCTACGAATTTTTAAGCTTTTACGATGTTCAGTCCAGGATAGAATGTCCTGAAAAAGGGGTGGCATAGCGTCCCAAGCTTTGAGAATTCCTCAATCTCGTGACTTAGATTCTATACCTCAAAAGTACATTCGCATTATTTACCGCTTGCCGGTTCTCAACCGATTTACAGTAGACTCTCGCTTATCCGTGGACTCTTTTTCCGTGAGGCAGTTGAATTTTCAAAATTTTGATGACACATTGTTCCCGTTTTGGGTTTTTTTTTTGTTAAACAAATGTGCTCTATCTACTGTAATTCTTACTCACTGTAACTTTTTTGGACAGTACGCATGTTTAGAGAGTCTGTCGGATTCAGTCAAGTCAGGATTCACTCCATAAATTTTCAATGTAAACAAAAAAATCGTTGAATTTCAAATCCTCTGTCTCAAAATCCGTATGACATTTTGGTCTCGCTCTCACGGATAAGCGAGACTCTACTGTAAATCGATACATGAAACACTCAAAAAATCCCGCAATATAGTTTGAGGAGTAATAAAATTGATTTTTGGACAAAAAAATACTTATCGGTTCATTACTGGATTTATAAATTACTCAAAACACTGCCCAAAATAATTTGGGAGTAATATCATTGGATTTCGGATAAAAATCAGTTATCAGTTATATACCGGTTGATCACTGATTCGCAACCGGCTCATAACCCATTGGAACTGGTTTACTTTTATAGGAACTTCGTTATCCGGATGATTGGGAGAAAATATGACAGATGTTCGCTTCGTAATCCGGATGGATTTTTTGAATTTGCTCAACGTCTCGAAAATATAATACAAGTTTTTTTTGAATTAGAATAGAAGTTTTAAAGAAGCTTAGAACGACATAATTAGAGAATTTTATGCCATTATACTTTATTTATTAAACAAAAACTTCAGAGGATAATTCATTTTCATTGCTGAACACACATGGATACTTGGATGCATGACCTCAAAATGATTTTAAATGTAACTGTCGATAACTCGTCCGAATTACGGCGATCCGGATTAGAGAGCGGGCACTGTAAATATGGATTTTATATGCTGCTCTCTCTGTGGAGTTCGAGCAGTAAAATGACATCCGATTCCTGTTTCTATAATCATGGGAAACGTTGTTCGTGTTTCTGTAATTTTTACTCGCATGTTCGTATTTCTAGAAACACGTGCTTCCTGTTGGTTTCTTTACGTTTCTAGGAAGGCTCCGTGTTTTCAGAAACTTCTCATATCTTTGATGCTTTTCTGATTTCTTTAAAACGATTCGTAATCATATTTCTAAGTTTCTAGAAATATATTACAATATATTTCTTACTTTTTTAAATTTTTCCGTTGGAGCTTTTTCTCGTTTATTGAACCCTCTTTATATCGTGCGTTTCTACGTTTTTAGAAAGGATTTCCGTATTTTCAGAAACTTCATACATCTTGTGGATGCTTTTTTGAGTTCTTAAAATAAGTTTCGTAAGCGTGTTTCTAAGTTTTCAAGAAAACAAGAAGTATATTTCCATGTTTTCCAAAGTTTTGTTTTAGTTTTCATGTTTGCAATGCATTTTTATGTTTCTCAAACTATTTCAGAAATTTCAGTACATTTTTTCATGGGTTTTCATTCAAAATTATCTACTTTACAGGCTTTTCAACAATTTTAGGAAGTTTTCGTATTTCCTGTTTTTTTTCTTGGTATCATCAAAACATTTCTAGAAACGGTTTTGCATTTCTAGAACGGTTTTTGGGGACGTTTCCGCGTTTCTATAAACGTTTGCATTTTTAAAGTGTTTCTGTGTTTCTTATGCCATTTTCGTGTACTTTAACCCTTTAAAGACGATTGGGTCACCGGTGACCCAAAAATGAAATTTTTTCTACGGTCTCCTAAAGCTATGTTTTGCTCTAAAAAGTCAAAAAAGGTGATTTTTTTCTGACCCCCGATTTTAGACCTTCTCGTCCTTAAAGGGTTAAAGTTTAAATAGAAACTTATATTTTCTATTTCTTGAAATTATTATCGCACTTTTAGGACTTTTATAAACCTCCATGTTTTTTGGATATGTTTCCGCATATAGAAAAATATCCTTTCCATTTCCTAACCATGATTTACCTTTGATATCCTAGATTTTACGGCTCAAACTCAAACTCAAAGAGAGAGCAGTATATAATAATAATAATAATAATTTTTTCAACTCCTGCGACTTCTCTTAAAGTCTTGACAGACCTGAAGATTAGCCGAGAGACGGCTTAGCGTAATTATATTAGAAATAAGAATCAAACTATATTTCCATCATTTTCCACTAAGTCGCCTCTCGTCTTAAGCCGTAAGTGTGTCTAGGGCATTATTCTCAGATATGTTTAGTTTAGGGAGCAGTCCACGAAGTAGCTAATACACCCAGCATTTCTCGAATGTTGCGCCTTTTGTGCAAGCTGGGGCACAAACCATTTATCGGCTATAGCACTTCGGACGAGCCGAAACATCAACCTTTTTCCGGGTGGATTTCGGCTCATTTCGGCCTAGTCCCAGGTGAACATTTCGTCCGTACATACCTATGATCGAAAAAATTATCTAAGGTAAGAGTTAAACCACTCTGTATCTGTATGGTCTATTTCTCAACCGATTTGTTTAAATTTGGATTTTTTAGAAAGGTCTTGAATTTTTTAACTCTGTTTTATCGGACTCAATTAGCATTGAATCAGTAAAGTACCCATAATTGACTTATTTTTTTCGAAAATTTTTATTGGTCCTATATATATTTTCGATCTAAAATCTAAATGATAACAGGTATCGAAAAGTGGCTATTTTTCAATATGAAAAGTCTCTTATCACAACACATGATACGTTCCTATTTTTAAGAGATTCTTTTTTAAGTTGTTAATATCAAAGAATAAAATAATTACAATTTTTAATAAGGATTGCCGGATGAATTTTTAATATGTAAGAAAATTAAAGTTATTGTATTTCAAATTAACATTTCACTATGTCCAAGGAGGTCAACAAAATCGGTTTTGAAATATTTAATAAACGGTTGATATCCCGAAAATTATTTTTTACAACATTTAGAATCACTTACGTTATATTACGCGGGATTCTTATTAATTTCTTATTAATCTGCTTTCGATGATTAGTTTTCCCGAGAAATTGCAACACATGTTTCAATGCACAAATATCTGAACTGCACCGGGCAGAATATCGATGATTCAATTTATGATTAATTTTTTTCACTTTGGCCTGAACTAACAATGTATTTGAAATTTAGGATTCACGCGGCTGAATCTGCTCTATCTAATGAGGACTTCACGAAAGCGAAGACTCTCGATGACATCTGCAAGGATTTCGGTGAGATTGCATGCTTCGCGTTGCAGCTCATTGCAAAAATCTGCACAAAAACAGAGAGATCGGCATTGGCCAATGATGCTCTGTTTCGCAGCCTCAAGCTCAATCCCTTCCTCTGGCATTCATTTGCCGATCTGTGCGATCGAGGCGAGAAGCCCGATCCGCAGGCAATTTTCCAACTGAGCAGCACGGACATCTTCGCTACGTGCCAGAGTCAGAGTCAGAGTCAGTGTGTGGTGATGAGTGGAGATGTGGGAGGAACTCCTCTGGCCACATGCAATAATTCCAGCATCCTGTCCACCCCCGTGGATCAGTGCATCGTGCAAAGCAGCGGATTAATTGTTCCCAAGGTGAGTCGAAACTAATATTTTTATTTTCCTTTTCATTTATCCAAAATCGGAAAATCATTTTCTTTTTTCAAAAAGGACAAAGAGACAATTTAGAAAAATTCTTGATACATTTTCATAAATTTTCAAATAAAAGAAGAGTGTGAAAGAGTAGGATAGACATATGAAAGTTCATAAGAAAGAGAGGGATGTGAATTTTGACTTTATGAAATTTTCCTGATCTAAAAGGTGTGCCAGAGCCATTAAAATTCGATTTCAGAATTGAAAAGCATGATCTGTGAAATGAGAACCACGAAAACATTTTTTTTGGAACGTCGGAGGGAAAGTGAGAGAGTGTCAAATAGCTGAATTTTTTAGCTGTTTTTAACTTATGTATTTACCTAAACCTAAAGTTAATGAATCCTTTTATTTAGATCATGGAAATTTTATAAAGTCAAAATTCACATCCGTTTCATTCTTAAAAGTTTTGCATACATATGTCTATCCTACTCTTTAGCATTCTTCTTCTTCTTTTGAACATCAAATCAAATTAAATTTATGTCAGACCAATTTAAGACCGGTAGAGTAGGAGAGTCTTTTTTCAAATCTTGAGTAAAAAGGGAACGCGAATTTTGTTTTCATAAAATTTTACCGATCTAAAAGGTCAATCTAATTCATATCAGTTGGTTTCTTTTGCGTATTGGCTGCTCGAATATGATACAGCGAATTTCCCGTATAGAAGAAAGTGGTCAGTTTTCGTGTGCACCCAGATTTTGAATATTGCAATTCTCAAAGCAAAAATGCTGTGTAATACTTTGCTCTGTAATATTCTGAAAAGTTCTTTCGAATTTTTCAGCGTAACACCTTCTTTTTTGTCCTAAAATTTACATGAAAAAAAAGTTTATAATAAACTCGTTTTAAGAGTAAAAATAACTTCTTTCAAGATTTAAAATAATTTTTTAAATCGAAAATGGATAGAGTTTGCTATTTTATGTTTTTCCTTTATTATTTCTTTTAATTATTTTTTTCATGATAACGATGTTCCCATATGCCGAGATACTCCCAAATGATACGTGTGATCCATACACTAAGAAGAAAAACCTAAAAAGTTAAAACAACTCTATGGCAGAGTTGAATTTACCAATATCGATGTAATTGTTACTCTTTTTCGTTGTAAATTTTAGTAAATAGAGTTGAAACAACTCTTCGTGCGAGTTGAATTAATTCGTCGGATATCGTTGTAATTATTACCCTTATTTTGATGTAAAATTTCATCTCGGCTGAAGTATATGCTTAAGTGTTTTCGTTTTAAGAATATACTTCAGCCAAGAAAAAATTCATTTAACAAAGTTCATATGGAACATCAACTAGAAATATGCCTAACAGTGTTTCATGAAGCATATGCGTGCATCATACGTGATATTTCGCTCGGAACATAGGGAATTTGAGATCAAGGAAATATTAATAAAGAAAATTATAAAATACAAAAAGACATAACATTGTAAAACATATTCATTTGAAACGAGTTTTTTTTTAACTCTAAAAAGGATTTTTTTAACTCTTGAAACGAGTTATTTTAACTCTTAAAACGAGTTATTTTCAGCCTTAAAAAGAGTTATTTACACCATTTTGTCATGTAAATTTTAGGAAAAAAACATAAAACAACTTTTTCGAATATTGCAGCTAAATAAAAGTAAAATCAACTCCAAAATATAGTTAATTGAAAATCACAACGAAAAAGAGTTAATTCAACACCGATTCGAGTAAGTTTTACTTGATTATTTTTCTGAGTGAATGAACTATGTCAAACAAAAATTATTTTGACTGAAGTATATCGTCAGTTAAATCAGCATTTGTTGTAACTTCCTTTTGACAACTATTCAGGATACGAAATTTTCAGTTCAGCTTTATTTTTCTTAAAAATGAGCCTCGAATGCAATACTTTTGACTCAAAATAATAAAAGTGGCACTAATAAACTGTAAGTGGTATCTCGAGAAAATCTTTATAAAATGATTTAAAAGCTGAGATATTGAGAAATATGTCCGATGAAACACAATAAAATTTTATCGTAACTTCCATAATTTATAAAGCCGTAACTTCCAATGTATGGCAATCTTGGAAGTTACGACAATTTTCCAAAATGCATTATAGGGTGAATTGTGGAAAGGGAGACACTTAAGAAAAAGTTCAATTTCAAATGCATTTTTAAGCCGAAGAAATATTTATTATTTTAAATTAATTTGTATCATGAGATTCATTGTGAAATATTCTAACAGAATCTTAACAGTTTTTATTAGAATTTTCAACCAATTAATTAGAATATTCAGTCAAATTAGAAAACAACACATTTTGAAAAAATGGACAAAATTTTAGAAAGTGGGACAAAAATTTTTGGAAAGATGGACATAGTGATATTAATGACAAAATATTATACGAAATATGTAGAAAATCAATTGTTGAGGGTTTTCTGTGTATACTTGCACATTAGATGGTTATGCTAATCCCTGCTTTATGTCCAGGTAACACTTGAGGAATCCTAATTACCAAGAACTTTCTGGACGTCCAACCAAAAAGAGGTTCTATAAATTTCACAGACGCCTCGCGCTGTCCAGCAGTTATAGTTTTAAAACGGATGCAATTTTTAGCACATTTCAATTCCCCATCCGCCCAAGTCCTTTTCCACTTGCTCTGAGAGTTCTGTAGAGGCTCCTATTTGTCTTTCTCCAGGTGTTTTTGCGATATTTACTATCCATTCTGTCAAAAAAAGTGGTCTTCGCAATTTGGAAATCCTTGCAGCTTTTCCAGGAGATTTCCTTCTTATCAGCTGCTAACTGCTGTTGCAACGGATACTTAAGGATCTTTGTCTTTCTTGTTAACATGATTTCACTGCACAAAACCACCAAATTCATTCACAAAATCAACTTGTTCAAGATTTCATAAAACTTGTTTTGAAAGCAACACGAAATTAAATCACTTTTCTATCCTTTTTAAATGTAATATTTCACAAATATTTTTTATTCACCTTTTATATGGATGTATGTCACAAATTATGCCAAAAAATCAAACAAAAACAAAACACTTTGGTGCTTTCCTAGCAACTTCCATAAGAAACAGAGAAAATGACAACTACCGTGTCAAGGTTATGAATATCACGCATGCAATACATTTTTTTTTAAATTCTTCTTGCAAGTCACCCTTTGATTGTTTTATAACGATTTTTGCATTTTTAACTTCTAAAATAATCATAAAATTAGGTTTAATAGTCTTTTTATCAAAAATTGAAATATTTAAATGATTTATTATCAAGTTTTTAAGGAGGTGTCTCACATTCCACACTGCTTTGTCCAACTTTCCAAACTGTCTCGCTTTAGGCAAATGACCCTATGACATTTTTGTAATTGCGGCAAAATTGATGCAAACATCCTGAAAAAATCTATTCCTCAAGTTGCTCATCCAAATGGAAATATTGCTTGGAATATAAATAGTACTTTTTCATCTAACAATTATCCATGTATTAGTGAAAAATCAATGATAGTTTTACCCCGCCGCGGAAGAGTGGCTACAATTGTCCCGAGGGCTGTTTCAGCTTATATAAATCTTATATAAAAAAGTAGATAATTATTATCTAAGTGAAAAATATCTCTTAATTAAATTTATTAAACCAGAAACGAGGTAAAACTATGAAATCTTGACTAAAAACTCAGAAAACCAAATGCTGGTCCAAAAGCTATAACATCAAAATTACAATTTTATACCCATTTTATAAAAATGCTTCTAAATTATAGGATAACAGGATCAGAGTTATAAATATTTCTGACAATATGGGGATGTGTTCCTACTTTAATTAAAAAATACTTTGCTCAATGTACATTTTAGGAAAAACGAAAAAAAATCCACTGACTAATTCTACCCCTGGCTATAGGTACCCCGGTCTCCCCTACCTACAAGGGCGTACCCAGGATTTCAGTTAGCGGGGGAGGGGGGGGGGGGGCTAAGTCTCAAATTTTTTTTGCGCGGGGGGGGGGGGTACATAATATTTATTTTGAAAAAAACATAAAAAATAAAATGAGATAAAAAGTATCTGTGTATCTATTATCTCAAAATCGCAAAAATGCAGTTACGACAAATGCTGATTTAACTGACGAATATTCTTAAATTGAAAACACTTAAGCATATACTTCAGTCGAGATACACTTCAGATACACTTTTTCCTAGAACAGAATTTTTGTAAAATTTGATTGTTGGCGCATTCGAAGGCTGACCGCTTTGTCTGATTTTATTATTCCTAAATTTTTTATTTTCAAAAGTCAAGTATTTTTGAAATTGCTCCACGTCCATTAGTGGGCCGGTGTAATATATTTGAACATGTCCCTCCCAAGGTGCTGACAATGGATGAGACACCTAGACTGACACCAGGGTCAGAGACATTGGGTGGAAGTGAGGCTGAGACGCCACTTAAGAAGCAGTTCAAGTATCTCTCGAGCATAAGTCCCATAACGCCGAGTTTTGGGGTTCTGCCACTGAATAGTTCGACTGAGGGTGGTAGTCCAGGTTTGGTGGGGACGCCGGGTCAGACGTTAGTTGAGGTGAATGATCAGAAGGGGAGTGGTAAGAAGAAGGGTACGACGGGACAGTGTGTGATTAATCGAAAGGAAGGTCCACTGCAGCAAACAAAGCCAATGCTCAATAATCAGACTGGTAATTATCCAAGTAGACCGCAACAGGCGCCCGGTGGTGGTATGACGGGTCAGAGTGTTCGGCGGAGTTCGAGATTGTTCAGTAGTAGTTATTCGGTGAAGGAGAACAGCAAAAGTAGTCAGAATATTAATAAATTTGTCACACCGCGATCACCGTCGCGCAAAACGAAGACCCAGAGGATATCGATAATTAATGCGACGTTGGATGAGAGGAAGATGGGGGAGAAGGAGAAGGTGGAAACGGTAACGTCGGCTGAGAGTAAGGTGTTGCTCAATAATAGCATCAATGCAGCACAGAGTTTGCTGGCCATGAAGAGGCAGAGTGCTGAGGGGCTGCTGCAGTTACTGCGTGAACTGGGTCAGGGGTATTTGCAATTGAGTCAGTACAACACGAGGGAGGCCATTGAGCATTTTGGTAGTGTACCTACGCAACATTATACGAGTAGTTGGGTGCAGAGTATGATAGCACTAGCGTGGCATGAACAGCGGGATTATGAGAAGGCTACGAAGATTTTTAAGGAGATTCATGAGAGGGAGCCACATAGGTTGCATCTGATGGAGGTTTATAGTACGGCTCTGTGGGCATTGCAGAGGGAGGTGTCACTGTCGGCACTGGCACAGGATCTAATGGGACAGGATAAGAATAGTCCGATTCCGTGGTGTGTAGCGGGAAATTGTTTTTCGTTGCATAAGGAACATGAGATTGCCATAAAGTTCTTTGAGAGAGCGGTGCAGGTTGATCCGGAATTTGTTTATTCGTATACATTGCTGGGACATGAATTTGTCATAACGGAAGAATTGGAGAAGGCTATGTCGTCATTTAGGACGGCAATTGTGAAGAATCATCGACACTACAATGCGTGGTTTGGTATTGGGACAATCTATTCGAAGCAGGAGAGGCATGGTTTAGCGGAAATTCACTATCAGAATGCGTTAAAGATTAATCCTAGAAATTCAGTTATAATGGTACATATTGGTGTAGCTCAGAGTTTTCTCAATCACAATGATCGAGCTATGCAGACATTCAATTTGGCCATGAAGCTGGATGCCAAAGATCCACTGTGTAAATTCCATCGGGCTACCATGTTTTTCAAGATGGGCAAATACGAGGAGGCTCTCAGGGAATTGGAGCAGTTGAAGGAGCTTGTGCCCAAGGAAAGTGTCGTGTACTATTTAATTGGGAAGATTCACAAGAAATTGGGCAATGGAGATCTGGCTCTTATGCATTTCAGTTGGGCTACAGATCTCGATCCCAAAGGTGCCAATAATCAAGTTCGTGAAACCTTCGATACGACGAGTAGTGTTGTTGAAGGTGCAACAACAACACCCAGTGTCAATCCATCAGGAAGTGCTCTGGAATCGAATCCCAATGATCAGGAACCGGCATCTGAGCGCAGTGATGATTCCACACAAGTGCGCACAGATGAACCGGAATACAGTAATCCATACGATAGTGAGGGTTACTGATATGTGATATTGTGAGAAATTGTACAGACACAGGAGACGATTTGAATGGTGTGAAAAAAAAGAGAGAGACAGAGAGAGAGAATCAGGGTGCTGAACCCCCATCCCAAATAAAAAAAAAGCTTCCCGAGCTGTACTGATAAAAAAAAATACCCCGCAGGCTGGATCACAACACCCACGTATATTTTTACTCGAAAACATAATGAATAGATCCTATTTATCGATATAGAAACTCAAACTCTTTTTTTTTGTAATTGTTTAGGAAAGAATAAATTTTTGTAGATTGCTTAAGTTACTTTCGTAATAATTTAGATGTTTATTTTATAAATTACAAGAATGAGTAGTGGCCTGCCAATAAAATGAATCATGCAAATTACAAAGTGTTTTACTTTTATTTTGAAAGGATTCACAAAGGAATTACTTAAGTTATCCGTCCTGGAAACGTCGTAGAGAATAAAATTGTGAAAATCAAGAGAGGCAGTGCTTCCCTTAAAAATTGCAAAAATTGTTTTTCTGATCAAAAAAATTCGAAAGAAAACATTTAAATTGCTACATGTGATAGAGTACATTTCGATTTTCAGAAAGAGTGATAGTGGAGCAGTAAGTTAGCAGAAGATGTCTCATCAAAATGGCCCGGGTTCGATTCTTGCCCTGAGCAATATTTTTTTACTCCTTTTACATGCCAGTTATTCGTTTTTATCTTTTTATGGAATATTTTTGAAATTCTGGATAACACGGAATACCGGATAAACCAAATTTAGAGTTCGGGCAACTTCCTTGTATCTTGGTACAAAATAAATTTCGCTCCTTGGAAATTACAAGGGGCCAACTAATTTTTGGCCATTTTTCAGGAGACATCATGAAAGATTCAACTTTGTGTAAATAAGTACAGTAGGTGTCAAAAGTTTGTTGCCTCATGTATGATCGGGAAACCAGATGCAAAAAATGATAGAAAAAATTACTTTTTCGAATTTTTCGTTTTGCAAATTAGTTGCCTGTAATCCGTAGATCTTATTTATATATTAAAAAAAAATAATTTTATTTCATATAAAAAATTATTGTTTTCCAAAAGTTGGTCATTTTTGAAAAATCAAAAGTTTGTTACCTCATTTAAAGAACTAATTTAAAATGATCAAAACATGCAACCAACTTAATGTAAACTGGTTACATTTTGATTTTATGTCATTTGAAAGGCAAATGGTGGGTTTGTACGCTGTTAAAGTTGTCTATGGTAAATACATGTGTATAAAAGTTTTGATAAATAAAAAGAAATACAGTAGAGTTCCTCAAATTTGAACGACGGTTGAGTTCAAAATGTAAAATTTGAGGATATGTGAAGAAAGTTTTTCGTGGAGTTCCATTTTTCTTTGGTTTTTCCTCAATATTATCGTATTATATTAAGTTCCGCAACAAATTCCACTTATTTCACAATAAATTACATTGATATATTCTCTAAAGTTATTTTACTTAATTTAGGAAAAGTGCATTTCACATGATTTCCGTTACATTTTTGAAAATATTGTTCAAATTTGAGGAGTGAGAAATGTCATCTATACCCCCCAAATGTTCAAATTTGAGGAACTCTACTGTAATCTATTTTTTGATAATTTATAATTTAGGTTAAAAATTGAAAATTACAAAAAGTTAAAAGGAGGGAAATTGTCCATATATACTGCCGGAATGAATTTGCGTCGTTAATTGCCAAATTTTATAGAAAATCTCTACAAAATATACATAAAATCGCCAAAATATATTGTGATAAGGTACGACAACATCTAAAAAACGTTACTGGCAGACCTAAGGTTTCGACTCAGAAGGTCGATAACAGCATTATAAGTATCACTGATAGGGACTCTATGATGTCTGCTTCAAAAATTCGCAGTCAGTTGGTTACTGAAAGGACGCAGGTCCCTACTGTTATAAAAATCAACTGAAAATGGTCAGAATATTTGGGAGACAAGCAATATTCCCAATATTCCATTGGTTAGCTAGTCTAATCTGGATAAATGGTGGTAGTTTTACTTGTTTAACATGTTTCAAGTAAATCTACATCCTTTTATTCAGATTGGTCTTGTTTACCAATGGAATATTGCGAGCCACCCAAACACTGAGCATTTTCTCTTGATTTTTATAACAGTAAGGATAAGGACCTGTGTTCCTTCAGCAACCAACTGTCTTTCAATTTATGAAGCAGACATAATTGGGTCACTATCAGAGATACTTACAATGCTGTTATCACCCCTCTGAGTCGATACCCCAGGTCTTCCAGTAGCGTTTTTTCAGATGTACTCGTACATCATTAATATAATATTTGGATATTTTATGTATAATCTTTCGTGATTTTTCATAAAAGCTAGCAACTAACAAAGCAGATTCATTCCGACAGTATCCCTGGACGATTTCATACCCTTTAACTCATTTTAGCTTGCCATTTAAAACTAAATTATGAATTATCGAAAAACAGATTTCTAGTTATTTATCATTACTCTTATACACATGTATTTACCATAGATAACTTTAGGAATGTCCAAACCCATCATTTGCCTCTCAAATGACATAAACTCAAAATATAGCCTGTTAATTTTAAGTTAGTTGCATGTTTTTGACCATTTTAAGTAACTTTTCAAATGAGGCAACAAACTTTTGACACCTAGGGTGAAATCATCACTTTTCGTCAGTGCCGCACTTCTCGCCACGTATATTGAAATCGCAATTTTTCACGATTTATGAAATAAATGAGCCGCAAAGTTATGCCCAGAGCACAATAAGTTTTATTTGTAAACATGTTTTCAAAATTTTCTGTGAGAGTGAGCGAGATGACTAGATCTAGATTTCATTCACTCTCACTGAAATATCAAAAACATGTTTACAAAATAAAAGTTATTGTGCGTTGGGCATTACTTGTATTTTTATTGCTGCTACATATAGAGTCGAAAAACACTATTTTTTTTTGTTTTGAATTTAAATATTTGAGCATTTTTAGAGGAATATTTTAAGCAAGTGCATCAAATTTAATATTTCTTACCAAATATAGTAAGTGCCATGAAACTTTTATCGAACAAAATTTAATTTTTGAATAAATAATTTGCCTATTGAACACTTAATTACATTCGGCGAATACATAAAATTTGTTTTTAGTTACAGTGTAGACTCTCTCAAATTCGGGCATATGGGACCGAAATGTCAGCCGAATTAGACAGAAATTCGGGCGACAAACTTTTTTAAATGTAACGATTTTTTATTCATGTGCATATAGATATTGAGTTTACACACTCATAACGTAAATTGCATGAAAATCCCTCAATAATGCAAAATCACATCAAATCTAAGACAAACCATGCCAAATTTGAGCATATTTTATTCATTTGATAATCATAATCAAACTTGAAAAATGACAACAAACTTTTTTCAAATGTAACCGCTGCCCGAATTAAAAAGTAGCCCGATCTTAAAAGAGCCGAATTTGCGAGAGTCTACTGTAATTTTTAGTCAGATTATTCAATGTAGAAGTGAATCTATGATAAAAAAAATAATTCCTACTTTTTAAAGAAATTAATAAGATTAATATTTGAAGTGAAAAAGATTGATTAATCGGAAACGAAAAAAAAATATTTTAATTGGATTCGAACCCGTAACATCATGATGAGATCCTCCTCGGCCAGTCGATTGCATCACTGCATCTTACATAGCCTAGTGAGATTTTGTTAATCATATTTTATTATTCAACTTACTGTTTTTTTGATTAGAAATATTAGGAATTAGATGCAGGTACGAGAACGAGTTTCGGCATAAAAGTAGTATACTTCAGTTGATACAAATATTCACTGTTACTGATCCAAACAGATCAGTAGAATAGTGCCGATCTGGATCGAAAAATCGGCACTAGTTTTCTAAGATCTGTTGATTTATTAAGTCGACACAATTTGGCCAGAAATCGGTACATCGGTTCATTAAAAAAATCGGCAAATATGGGTGATATGGGCACAAAGATTGACAGATCGGCTCACGAGGTGAACTGAGTGACTGTTGCCCACCTCGTTAAAAAAAAAATTAAATTCGTTAAAAAAAATACTCTTAATTAATAAATGGAAGCAGCGTGCAGCACTAACATTGCGATGCGAAATCTCTTGGTTCAATACTTGATAGTATTGGGATATAGAGGAAAGTAATCTCCCTTCGTATGTTCATGCCTTCGAACAATGTGAATTTTCTTTTAGTTTTCCTAAGAGACTTACACATTTCTATTAAATATTAGTTGGTTTATCATCAATTGTTGATAAATCCGTGATAATTATGTGTAAATCTCTTACATAAAACAAAAGAAATTCACATTATTCAAAGGCATGAACGTTCGAAAGAAGAGAACTTTATCCTAATTGTTGAAAATTAGAAAAATTTCCTTTTTCATTTTTTTTACTATCATTTGTTATTTAATCAAAAAAATCGAAGAAAAATACAGAGAAAGTATAGGGAAAATTATTGAGTTTAAAGAAAGGAGAATTTTTTGTGCGCCAACATATTATACCAGGGACTGTAAATCATCATAAAACGCATTTTTTAGCCTATTCAATTTATTTTATTGAGACAATACGACGAAATCATGGTAAAATGTGCGAGATGAAATTGCCAAGACGAGGACTTATTCACTATGCTCCAGTTGCCCTCAGAAAGCCACATCCAGGGACTGCAAAAGGGTGCTCTTGAGAACGGTGTCGAGAGCCTTTTGCACCTTTGGATCCTGCAGGAGTTTTATGGTACTGTCGCGATGGGGATTGTCTATGGCTAAAGGGGGCTTGGATTCCGCAGCTGAATTCCCAGTGATGCTGGGTTTATTGAGAATACTGAGAATTTTCTGGTGCAAATCCTGTTCCTCCTGTTGCTTCTTCTGTGCCTCCAAGATTTCCGTTCTCTCCTGAATGGCATCTTCATCGCCTAGCTCCACTTTCATTTGAAGTTCTCGCCGTTCAGTCAAGTATTTGATGATCTTGTCGTACTGCAGAACAGTTAGCATCCGGTTTTCCGTGAGTAGAAGGAGCAGGGATTGAATGCTGTCGGGATGCTTGTCTTTCAGGGAACCAGATACAATGGGAGTGATGGGAAGGGATTGAGTAGTTGTGGGGATAGAGGTTGTTGTAGATGCTGCAGCATCTCTATTCATCTTCTCCCGGAAGTTCTCAGCGATGAACTTAATGGCATCCTCAACGGGCATATTTCTATGCTCAGCTGGCTGCCCGTACAGGATATTGACAGTGATGCTGCGGTGTTCCTCATTCTGAGGTGTCACCAAGACAGCATAGAGGCAGCCACGGGATGAGATGTTGCCCAGAACCTTCCCAATTGGCACGTCATCATTGGGATAGAGCAAATCCACAGACAGTCCCAGCCTCTTTAGGTGAGCCTCAATTGCTTCGGCATAGACTGTAAGTGCTCTGGAAACCACAATAATCTCACAATCATTCCTTCCAGGCACCACCATCCAGGAAGGATAGCTTACGGGAGGAATGTTCATTAGACTGGCCCCAAAATCTGCTTTCCGGTTGTAGGTATTCCAAACTCCTTGAGCATCTCCTGCAGATCCGCCCACAGGGATATCCCATACTCCTCCAACTTTCTGGACACCCGCCTGAGCTCCAGGTCGAGTATTTCCCACCCCAGATTGAGCAGGCTTCACGAAAATCTTTTTCCCATGAATCATACCGTGCTTGTCCTTTAGGGCAGCTGCAGCCATCTCTTCTGTCTCAAATTGGATGAAGCCAAAGCCCCTATTGACCACAACTCCAATGATATTGCCGTATTTCTGAAAATACTCATCCATCTCCTGTCGAGTCGCCCCATCTGCCAATGCACCCACGTAGACTCGTGCGCGAACTGTTGCAGGATCGCGGATGAAACTAAGGTCCATTGTTGTTGTTTCAGGTGATTAAAAATCAATCGGAAAGCCCCTTAAAATACAAAAATTCTCCAGAAAAAAGTCTTCCGGAGAGAATTGTAAACAGCACTCATAACCTCAATTTTTTGCGGCGTTGTGGAAAAGCTATCCAGATGGCGCAGGCATGTTTCACATATTCTAAAAAGATGAAATTTACAGAGATTTCTGACCCAAAAGTTGCCAAGGAAGTATAAATTATTTGACTAGAAACTTAGTCTTTAGATTTCAGCCAAAATAATAGTAATTTTTTTCTGAAAATACTGTGAATTTCCAGGAAAATCGTGAAATTTCTCATAATGTTTCATGGTAGTTTCATGTTTTGGTGAAATATCCCAATTCCTCTGTTGATGGGATTTTTCTCCGCTCTAAGGGATATTTCACATTTCGGTTCACGGGGTTCACGGCGTCTTCGCGAAAAATCATTTTAATCACCTTTTACCGCGTTAAAATGTGTATTTGTGCCGTGCGTATGACCCCACGGAATACTTAAGTATCCACTGGTAGTGTCTAATTGTTATTGGATGTGCTGTACTTGTGAATAATTGAGTGGTAATCAATAATTCTATCTGTGAACATTTTAGTGCAACGTCTCTCGTAAATTTTTGATCAATAGTCTTTTTTGGGGTCCTCCCAGCCACTTAAGACTCCTGTCTGACCACCTAGGATACACCAAGGAGGAGAATTGTATGTTTAAAGTGCTGAGAAAGTGAGTGAAAGGTGAGATTTTGAGCAGGGAAGAAAAAAGTGAGAGAAAAGTGTCAGTGAACAGAGCTTGCCATCGCCATTTTATGCAAAACACTGGCAACATCGCAGGAACCATCGGACGGTAGTTTTGTTCAATAAGAAAAAAACACCTCAAAAAGCCACCTGGAAGCTGCCACAGCAGCCCCAGTGACCATCTGGCGAGGAGTCTGACTCCCCACCCATCATCCCCACTTTCAGATTGTACAGAAAATTGTGGAAAAGTGCGTGAAAATTGAGGGTGAAGAAGGGGAAGTGAGTGTTAAGTTCTGTGAGTCTCCCTCCTCCGGACGGATCGATCGATTGGGGGAGATTTGTGTGAGGCAGAATAGGTTGTCTCTGGAATCACCGGATGTGATGTTCCAAGTTCTTCAAGAACTCAGCAATACACTGCATCTATCTCAGCAATCGTAGATTGGCCAAGAAGTGACCTAGAAGCTTCAAAAGTAAGTTTCTTTTATTCCCATTCCCAAGAGACCAGAATCCCAGATATACTCTTTGCTCAGAGAATGCACTTTTTAGCAAAAATCAAATTTTCAATTGAAGTGCAATATATTATTATTTAAACCACATCTAATTAATAAAAAATGGATTTTAAAATTCATAAAGAATCCAAAAATATCAAATTATGATTTAATTTTCTCGTAAATAAATTAATTATACAGCGAAAAATTAATTTAATGATATAATTAAAAGGGTACTTACGCATTTATTCAAATTAAATGGTTGTAAGGCACTGAAGGACCTGCCTATGATTAATTCAGAACATTTTTTTTCCCAACATGATGGTGAATTTGATGATGAAATTAAAATTTTTCACGGAAAAGTGAATAATTTTGGATTAAAATATTCATTGGATAATTTGACATGGATCAAAATCATCCAGTAATTAATTTTCTATGAATTCTGTGACAATAATTGGGCATTGATGCTATACGTTTAATTATTATTAGCAAAATTGTAATATGGGCTACAGAATGTTCCATTCATAATGCAATAATCTTCAAAAATTTTCTCTCTTGTAAGAAAATAAAAAACTATAATAATTTTTACTAAATCACCCTTAATTCTGGGATTAATCTAATTTCTTACATTAATTTGAAGCGAAGATATTTTATTTTAAATTGTTAGAAATACCTTAGAGAAAAATATTTTTTTTATTATGCTGGTAGTAAGAGACTGTTAAATCCTTATATTCAAATTCTTCTAGAAAAGATTGTAAAATTTCATTGAGCCTTTAAGCCTTTAAGGACGATTGGAACACCGGTGTCCCATAAAGAAAAATAATTTTTCCTGACAACCTGAAGTTATTTTTTTCTTATGTTTGTGCGTACAGTAGAGTCTCGCTATAGGCCATCGGTCTATAGTCCACAATTTATCGACCGTTGATTTCAAAACACTGATTTTATGTTAGGTTATGTTTTTTGAACGCAACAAGCACAATTATTTTAATATTTTTGGCAAACTTTATTGAGTAGTTGTGATAATTGTGATCCATAATGAAGAGAGCGAGGACAAGTACCACAATCGCAAAGAAAGTGGAAGCCGTCGAGAAATTTCAATACTAAAAGTCGTTGATAATTTTTAAAAATGACATGGACTATAGTGCGACTCAAGTGTCAAATCTGAAACCAAATATGGACTATAACGAGACTCTACTGTAATTGTACATAATTGTAAAGTAGAAGGCTGAAGGAATCTAGGATATTTTTTGACAGTCTTCAGCTATTTGCTATTAGTAAATTTTTAAGCTCAAAATTGACGAATTTTTAAATTTTCATAATGAAAATTAATTTTAAATATTTTTTATACTTCCAATTTTTCTAAGCAAAACCGTTTTGGGAAAAGAAACTACAATACTCAAACATAATATTTTTCATTAGATTGAAAATTATCATTCATTGGTATTGTCAGAAAAATTACTTAAATTTTTAGGCTACTTTTGTTCCTATCGTTCGTAGAGACAAAAAATACACCAAATCAGACTCTGTTGGCTTTGCGAAGGCCAGATATATGACCTGTTACTGATTTTGTTAATTGGTTTCATTTTTATTGCTGATTTTCGGTCCACGAATACTGTCTCGTCGTTAAAGGGTTAAGCCTTTGATTGAAACTTTTAAATCCATGATAAGAGGTTAAATGGGTCAAGAACATTAAAAAAAAACAGGATATTTTCTCTAAATTTTTTTTCAGCATAATAAAAAAATATTTAATTAACTCGTTAAACATATAAAAGAATAAGATTTAAACTAGCCGTACTCACTATGGCGCTGTTATCTTGTAATATCGTTATCTCGTTATCTCGTTATGTTCTCGTTATGTATTTTATAAATGAAAAATTATAACAAGATAACAGATTACGGAGATTACGAGATAACAACGCCATAGTGAGTACGGCTACTATATTTAAGGGGAAGTGGGGTACCTTTTAAAGTGGATCACCTTTGAAATTGGGAGTTTTCTCCTATATTTAAGTGGAACTGAACCATATCAAAATGTAATTTAGCTTTCAATCTGTGCAGCTAAATTATGTCACGATAGGCCTCAATTTTATTTAAAAATAGGTGAAAAATCCCAATTTCAAAGGTGCCACTTTCAAAGGTGTCCCACTTCCTCCTACTGCAAAATTTAATTTTTGTCTTGGAATTTAAAAAAAAAACCATTAAATTCGAAATATTAAAAAAAAAAAATCAAAATTGTGTTCAAAATTCCAATTATTACCATATATGGGTACAAATGGAAGTCTATCTGGACTGGCCCTATAGTAATATAATAATCTAAAGACGTCCTTCATTTATTTGGTTAAAAAATAGAAAAGTTAGATGTAACTTTCTCACCTTTCTCACTCTAAATACTGTTTACAACAATAAATTTAATTGAATATTATGCTGTGTCTAAGTTCATAAGAGCCTAAGCCCACATAGACGCAGGCTAGTTCTCGACAACATTTATTCTGTAAAATTTGTAAGTAAAGGATTATGTAAAGGAGATTTATGTAAAGGCGTCTACACATTGGGAGCAATTTTCGTCAAAAATTGCGTTTTTGACAGAATTTTGACGTTTCCCCCTACAACGCTGCAGGGAATTTCCTTCAAAAAAGCAATTTTTGACAAAAATTGTTCCCAATGTGTAGAGGCCATAAAGGACTTCTAGTCAGTGATCCTAATGTACTGGATAACCTACAGCTTAAGCTGGGAGATGGCTTAACGTAGGGAAGACTGGAGCAAAACTTGTCAAAACGCATATTTAATTCTTTCATGAGCTCTGAGAAAACTTAAACGTTTTATAATGAGCATATTCTTATAGGAAATTTACTGCTCTACAACATTGCAGAAGACTGTTTTCCTCTATCTCGAAAGAAATGTGATTTTCGAATCATTTTCTAAAAGTCGATTTTGTGGAGATTCACAAAATTGCTGTGGCAAATTTTGTCAGTTTTCGGATTATTTGTGACGTTTTACTCTCGCAAACGTTAAAAATATCAAATAGACATATTTTTATAGGAAATTTATTCCTCTGAAACTTTATCGAAGATAATTTTTCTCTATCTTAACGAGAAAGGTGCTGGAATTGAGCTAATCAATATTGATAATATTTTCTGTAAGCTAAATATTCCAAAAATAAGGATTAAAACTTCATTATTTTTTAATCTAATAATCCTTCCTCGAATTCCTTGAAATTTTGTAAGTTTAAGAAGGTTCTTGAAGGATAACTATAATAAAAATTTCAAGCCTCAGTCTCTTTTATTTTAGAAAATAGTGAATATTGAAATTTTCGTTTTGACAAAACATACCCCAGTCTCCCCTAATTGTATTCAAAATAATGACTAGACTGTATTCCCATTATTTTTCTAGTAAGCCATAAGTGTGTCTGTCTAGAACTAGATCAATAAGTCGTAAGTCTACCTAAGATGTAAACCCACAGAATATGACAGTTTTGGATATGTTAAATCTTCTCGAAGATTAGCCTGAATCTATGTAGGCCTTTAGAATCGTCGATCAGTGGTCATTTGCACAAGTTTCCTTTACCTAATGCTTTACTGACTAATTTTACATGGTAAATATTTTCGAGGATTAGCTTTAGTCATTTTGGACTCTAAAGTTATAATGGAATGTTATAATCCATGATCTTTTGTTTTTTTTTAATGTTTTAGAGCTTTTTTTTTCATCTTATTTAATCTGTAATACTTACAGTAGACTCTCGCTAATTCGGCTCCTTTAACATCAGACAACTTTTTAATTAGGACAACAGTTAAATTTGAAAAATGTTTGTTGACATTTTTCTAGTTCGATTATGATTATCGAATGAAGCAAATATGCTCATATTTTCCCTGATTTGTCTCAGTTGTGATGTGATTTTGCATTATTAAGGGGCTTTCATGAAATTTACAATTAATATGAGCATGTAAACTCAATATGAGTATGCAGGTGAACAAAAAATCGTTGCATTTCAAATAATTTGATGCCCGAATTTCTGTCAAATTCGAGTGACATTTCGGTCCCAAATGACCGAATTTGAGAGTCTACGTCTACTGTATATGTGAGCACTTACAAAATTTTGTTAGGTTTGTTAAAGAAATTACGTTTTATTCTAAACAATTTTCGTATTTTTGATCAAATTTTAAATTTCAAAAAATTGGACCTATTATTGCATTATTTGTTTCTCTTAAACTAATTCCTACCTTCCTTTATTCCTTTAACCTTCTACTGTACAATTAGGGTGGAGTAACCACTTATCGCCATGTATAGGAAAAAGAGGAATTAATTTTATTATAACTTTTGAACTCTTATTACAAAGTAACTCAAATTTGACACAAAACTACTTAGATGTATTGGCTCTAGATTCGTGAAAACAATAGACCTTGAATTTAACGCTGGACTACTTAAAAAACTGATTTTTATTAACAATGCAAAAATAACCACTTCGTCGCCACTTTTTACCACTTTTCGCCAGTTTTGTAACCTTTTCTCGCCACCCACTTGAAAAGGTTCAAACTCGATTATTTTAGGCAATATTATAAAAAGAATACATTCAGCATTTCTTTTTCCTCATGGTCACCTTATTATTACTCACTTTAAACTATTTTCTTCCACTATTCTTTGAGAAATCAAATTATAGGTCTATTGCAGAAAGTAAACAATACAAATTTGACAACTGACAATCTATGAAGTGAAGTTAGCGTCGCATATTGAAAAGAGAATATTAATTAACTAAATACAAATTTTATGTATTCCACAAGTGTAATTAAATATTGAATAGACAAATTATTTATCCAAAAAGGTATATTTTGCTTGATGAAAATTTAATGGCACTTAGTATATTTGGTAAGAAATATTGGATTCGATGCACTTGCTTAAATTATTACTCTAAAAATGCTTAAAATCGTAATTCCAAAAAGAATATTTATTATTTTTCGACCCTATATGTAGCAGCAGTAAAAATACAAAGATTTTTGCGGCTGATTTATTTCACAAATCGCGAAAAATAGCGATTTCAATGAGGCCATTTACATCGTCGCATTAGATTGAGATTGGATTGTCCCAAAATCCGAATCCAATCTTGTCTGTTTACATCGTGCTGTTAAGATTGAATTGGATTTTTAGCGGGATGTCATTTTTGTGAGGTTAAAAATAATATTTTCGATTTTTAAGTTGGATATTTTGCTTAAGATTCTTAAATTTAACTACACAATTTGCTTAACATTACGTTCATATCCTTGTTTAAGGAATTCTGCAAAAACTTCTTGGTTGCAATTTTTTTAGAGTCTCTCGTCACAACAACCTCCTTCTCCTGATCAATTTAGAAGAGGAGCTTGCTTTGTCACCTCTTTTAAACTTGTTTGTTGCCCATATCCTTGCACAATACACAAAAAAAAGTCTTGAAAATTTTATTTTGTGCGACTTCTTTACCAAAACAACACAAATGATGAGGTTAGTTTAACGGTTTTAACGTCAAATGCAACTCAGAATTTCGCTTCGCGCGCTCCGAAAATGTTTTGGACAGTTGGAACAATTTGAATCCAATCCAATTCGATACGAGGGGTCGTATTGGATTTGCCGTTTATATCGAGAAAAATTAAACAAATCCCAATCTAATGCGGTGATGTAAATGGCCTCAATGTAAGTGGCGAGAAGTGGTGATTCCACCCTATGTACAAACATTAGGAAAGAAATAACTTTAGGTTAAAAAAAATATATTTTCTTAATGGGACACCGGTGTTCCATATAAACAGTCCATATTTTGCGGGTACAAAGGTGCAAAAAACATTTGGATCTATTTTTTCGTCACAGAAAACTTACCGACTAGAATAATATATATATTTTTTAAACCTAATAAATATTTTATGTATAAAAATATTTAATGAATGGCAAAATTTTGCAAGAAAAAACTCTAATGCCAATTGAAAGTAGCAAATTTTTATAAGTGGAATAAGCTCATACTTGGTAAAAGTGCAAAATTACTTCAAAATTTTCTTTAAGCGATTAATTTATTTTAGGACAAATATTTAGAAACATTTAATGACAATCAAATCTTACCTTCCATAAATATCAATCAAATATTCCTAAGTAGGCTGTGTGTTGAGAAAAAACAGCGTTCTGAATGGATCACACAGTGCAGCCAGAGCAATCAGAGTCTCTGAAAAAAAAAATGCACAAAAATGTGTATTTTCTTGAAAAATTTCCGCGTTTAACAATGTTAATGTTTCTTTCTCATTGACTCTTTTTCTACGTTTTTTTTCTCCTACACAGTAAAAAATTGTGTGAGAAATAAAGTTGTGTATGGGAAAAGTTGTGTATTTTCACAAGCATTTTGGTTGTAAATTGTAAAATTACTATCATATTTGTAATATGATACTAACATAATGCTAGTAAAATTAAGTTTGTGTAATAAAATTTGTGTATGGGAAAATTTGTGTGAGAACTGTCAAAATTTCATTGTTCACTATTGCAAATTTTCTAAGATTTTAGTCACTTTTCGCATTTCTAACTGTCTAATTGTCTTCTAGAATCATTCACTGGATTCTTAAAATATGCCTCAGTCGCAAAAAATGAGGAATAATTATGTAATAACAGAAAACAGAGGAAGCATCATGTAAATTAGAAAAATTGACGATGCAACTCTTGGCCATTTGCTTAAGAGAAGTAAGCAAGTTCGTGGCGCAGCCGGAAAACACGAGATCAACAACGCAAAGGTTATGGGTTCAAGTCTCAGACCATCTCTTCATGTTTTTTATTTTTTTGTTCTTTTTTTTCTTTTTTTCTTAGTTTAATGCAGAGACTTTTCACAGATAATACACATAAATCGAACTAAATTGCTCTACAATCAAAATTATAGACAGGAAGCCATTTTATAAAATTGACAATACACAACTTTGCCAATACACAACATTGCCAATACACAAACCTCACAACGGTAGCGCTCGTGCAAAAATTACCAACGATAGTGGTTGTAAATTTTTTTTACTGTGTACTTTTAATTTTGTATGCGGGAGGTCAATTTTCGTCCACAAATAGACAATTTATATAAAAAAAGAGACTCTCCATTTCCCTTGTATCATTGCAGAGTCACTGAGATTTCTGTAATACGTGTGGTGAGAAATATGGATGTCGAATAGGACAGTGTAACCAATAAAGTCTCATGGCACGAATTTTCACGCAATATTTATGGTAAGAAAATGTCATGTGAAGAAAGAAAAGAACATTCTTGATGAGTGTTTTTTTGGGTGATTTTTTTTTGTGTATAGAACGTTAAGCAATTGACGAGATGAATTCTCAACTGGGTACAGCATCAGAGTCAACAATGGCCAAGGATCAGTTGCCACCGACACGAAATTATGGGGATGCATCGATGGGGTATCAGCAACAGGGAAATCCTTATGGGCAACAGTATCAGAGTCAAATGGGTGGGCAATTTGGTCAGCAGAATCCAGGTATGATGGATGAGCATCATATGCATCAGTTTGGGCATCAGAATCAGGGACAACAGAGTCTTCAGGGTGGCGGCATGTACAATCCCCAGGGGCGTCAGAATGCTGCACCCCCAAATCCCATGATGGGGGCATATGGGCCAACGGGGTATGGAAATCAGGGTGGGAATATGATACTACCGGGAAGAGATCAGTATGGGAATATGAGTGGGTTTCCGGGTAATGCTGGTGGGAATCAATTTATAGGAGCTGGAGGAACAAATATGCCACATGGGATGTCACAGATGAATCAGATGGAATTGAATTATAGTCCGGGAAAGCAGGAGGTGAGTAATGAAAAATCCTCACAGGATCACTGGATGTGTTGCGAAGAGTGCTTCAAAGTCAACCCAACCTTGCAGATGATGCCGATGAATCAGTTGCCACTTGGTCAGGCGGGAGGTGGTCATCATGCAATGGGACAGGGCCAGATGGGACCGAGTGTGGTGCAGCAAATGTCACAGATGGTCGATATGAATCCCATGGCTAAGATGCAGGGCATGGCAAATGGGTATCATCAGACAAGGCGAATGGCACCCTATCCATCTCCCATGATGCATGCCAGTCAGAAGCGTTCGGGAATGTATCCAATGACTCCTCAGCAGAATGTTCCTATGGGGCAAATGCAGCAATTTGCCCAGCAACAGGCTCAACCACCGCCACAGCAACACTTTGTGCCACTCCAGCAGCAGCAGCAGCCTCCGGGTCAGGGTTATGCTCGAGGAAGTGTTCAAGGTCCGATGCATGGGAATTATGGTAGGGGAACTATGGGAGGGGCAATGATGGGGCAACAGCAGCCTCAGCGTGTTTCCAGTGCCATTCCCTATGCCTCGCCTCCGTACACTCAGGGTCCGGGTACGGGGAGTCCACAGTACCCGAATCCGGTAGCGGGTACAGCCCTACCGAGTGGTAGTGCTGGAAATTTTCAGGCCAACATGCAGCAGCAGAGTTTGCAGCCAGATGTTCGACTTGGGTATCAGCACAGTCCAGTTCCGGGCAATCCCACTCCACCGCTCACACCAGCATCCCTCATGACACCCTACATCAGCCCCAATCCCGACGTGAAACCACCCATCAGTCACAGTAAGTTTGTTTTCTTTTCATTTACCAAAAAAAAAATATCCCAAGAAACTGCGGCAGACAAAACTTTTTGGACCTTATCGTAAGGAAACCGTCATTTTAACGTTATTAAAATTACTTCCAATTATGGTGACTTAGGAGAAGATAATTAATAACGTGATTACAGCAAAAAGATCGTCAAACAGAACAAAAAGAACAGCAAAGAGAGAAAAACATCACTTCTTCATTGTTTTTCTTTTGCTCATCTAACGGTGCTATCACACTATAATTTTTCACGTTTTAATTTTAAATTCAATTGAGCCAATTGAGCAGTAAGATTTCTAGAATTTACTTGAAAATTCTCACAGCCAGGACATATTTTGCAAGAAATTTGCTCAATTTTAAATATTGACGCGAGATTTTTAGTTGTGAATGACTCCGGAAAATTTGTGATAGTACTTAAAATGTCTTATACTGAGAGAAATCCGAAAAAGTTAAAATAACATTCCGGAAATGTTAATTTTACCCTGCAGTATTGATCCGAAATCGGTGTAAATATTACCCTTTTTAGGTGTATTATGGGTTAAAGTTACCCTTTTTCATGTTAATTTTACTCTTAAAAAGGTGTAAAATTAACATTAAAAATGTTGATATATTTTTACACCGAAAAAGTGTTAAAGTTACGAGGAAAAAAAGTTAATCGCATCCCCGTTTTTTTCTCAGTGAAGGAAAACGTCATTTTAACGTTATTAAAATTACTTCCAATTTTGGTGAATTATGAGAAGATAATTTATAACGTGATTAGAACAAAAAGATCACTAAAGAGAACAAAAAGAACAGCAAAGAGAGAAAAACATCACTTCTTCACTGTTTTTCTTTTGCTCATCTAACGGTGCTATCACACTAGGATTTTTCACGTTTTAATTTTAAATTCAATTGAGCCAATTGAGCCAATTGAGCAGTAAGATTTCTAGAATTTACTTGAAAATTCTCACAGCCAGGACATATTTTGCAAGAAATTTGCTCAATTTTAAATATTGACGCGAGATTTTTAGTTGTGAATGACTCCGGAAAATTTGTGATAGTACTTAAAATGTCTTATACTGAGAGAAATCCGAAAAAGTTAAAATAACATTCCGGAAGTGTTAATTTTACCCTGCATTATTGATCCAAAATCGGTGTAAATATTACCCTTTTTAGGTGTATTGGGGGTTAAACTTACCCTTTTTCATGTTAATTTTACCCTTGAAAAGGTGTAAAATTAACATTAAAAATGTTGATATATTTTTACACCTAAAAAGTGTTAAAGTTATGAGGAAAAAAAGTTAATCGCACCCTCGTTTTTTCTCAGTGAAGGAAAACGTCATTTTAAGGTTATTAAAATTACTTCCAATTTTGGTGAATTATGAGAAGATAATTTATAACGTGATTAGAACAAAAAGATCACTAAAGAGAAGAAAAAAACAGCAAAGAGAGAAAAACATCACTTCTTCATTGTTTTTCTTTCTCTTGCTCATCTAAAACAATGAGATATGTCAAAATTCTAAATTGGAAATGCATCAAAATTACCCCATTTTACCCTATTTGAAACTTTTCTTAAACAAAACTTTGTAATTTTTTCGAAATAATAACATCAATTTTCCTTAAAAGCGTTACCTGTGAAGATTTCTTCTTTGATTAATTTTACTTTATTTTTTATTGTACCACCAATGTTAGAATTACGTAAGATTTTCGTTACAAAACTTACTTACAATATGATGTCTGTTTTTTTTTGAGGCAGGCGAGCTAAATTTATCTAATTCATCTTATTAATACGAAAATGCTTATTCAAAATTGTTTCGAAACAATAATGTACGTTAAAAGGGAATATGCATTTTCGGGACCGAAGAAAGAACCGCGCGAAATCGTATTATGCACTCAGAAAATTTGTATAAACTTAGGATTTTTCTTCGAATAGGTTACAGAAATGCTGTAAAATATACAAAAAATTTTTGGCATTCATTTTTCTGACAATTTTTGAAGGTAACTGTTCTTAAAAAATGCTTTTAAAGTTTATCACGTTAAAAAAGGGGTGGCAAAGCGTCCCAGGCTTTCCGGAATGCTCGAACTCGTGACTTAGATGCTATACCGCTAAAATACTTTCGCATCATTTACCGTTTACCGGTTCCCAACTGATTTGAACTGATTCACAAATCACTCAAAAGATCCCCCAAAATAGTTTTAAAAGTATTGGTTCATTACCGGTTCAAAACCGATTGGAACAGGTTCAGTTTTATCGGAAATTCCAAGACCTTTCCAACGAGCCCAAACATGACCCCATTCATTTGATAAATTAGCTCTATAGGGACTTTTTAACCTTTGACCTTGAAAAACCGTTATTAGGAATGATTCAACGGTATTTTCGTCTAAGGACGAAATGTCCGCCTGGATAATCTCTAAAACATATTCAAAAATGAAAAAAATCGAACGACGCGTTTTTGAGCAATCTCAAAAAAGCATGGTTTTGGAGGGGTAGCGGAGGGGTGGAGGAAATGAGGGGCATGTTAACGATCTTTGGGTGGACTTATGGGGGGGGGGGTCCCCAGAAGATCCAAAGTCGCTATCTCTTACCGTTTGGCCTCTAGAGCTGGCGTCAGCCGGAAGGACAAACAGCGTGATGACATTTCTCAGAAATCGTCTGAGAAACGTGAAGATTTGTTGAGAAAAGTGGTCTCCGGGGGGTGGAAGGTGGAAATTTTGGAGGGGTGAAAAAATCGAGGGATTATACTGCTCTCTCCGTGGAGTTAGAGCAGTAAAAATTGCATACAACACTGTTTTCACAAATTATCTTACAATGGTAGGTAAATATGCATAATTGTGTTCACATAATCCCGTCGGATACATAATTCCGAAATGTCTAATGCCGAAAAAATCTAAAATTTTTCCATTTATAATATCGTTTATACAGTAGCGGTAGAAATAAGTATAATTCCACCCCTTAGTCCTTAAAGAAACTCAACAAAACATGAAATTTTGAAAAAAAAAAGTCATACGTAGACCATAACGTCCTTTCAGGCAAACATAAAAAATCGACATTTTGATTTTTTTATTCTAAGTATTTTTATAAAAATATAAAGAATTTTGTTTTTTAGGGTGGAAATAAGTATAATTCCAGTCAATAAATTGAGCGCTAGGGTATTTATTTTTGACCAAATTTAGGTTAATATCTTTTAATAATTTCATTTTTAACTATAATTAATAAATTAAGTTCCATTTTCTAAAGTTTTGCATTAATTTTTGCCGAAATATCGTAGGAAGGGGTGGCAAAGCGTCCGAGGCTTTGCGAGCTGCTCGAACTCCCGAGAAAGAGCTCTGCCTTATATACCTTTTCGCATTTTTTTCTGGTGCATATAAAATTATTGTCGAATTTAATTTGTCTATAAATCACCACAAAACCATCTTGAAGTTGAAAATTGTCCAAGAAGAGGCTTTCAAAAAATCATTAACCTTTTAATTAATTTATTGAGCAAATCGGATGAAAATTAGGCTTTTGACCTTGAACAATTCAAGTTGGCGATTTTCCCGGTGAAAGGTGTCTAAGGACGAAATGTTCAGCTGGACTACCTCCAAGACATATCCAAAAATGAACGAAATCGCCAGGGCCAATTTTTGCAAAGTCAATAAAGCATGTTTTGGAGGGGTTAGAAGGGGTGGGGGGTAATACGGGTCAGTTAGTTCGATAGAGAATATTGACTTATAGGGGGGTTACCGAAGACCGGAAGTCAATATCTCTTACCGTTTGGCAGCCAGGATGAAGAGAAGTTGAAAAAAAAACACGATTGTTAAAACTGCTCTCTCTTGGAGTTCGAGCAGTTAAAAATGTTTAACGAATAAAAATAAAGGAAAAATTAAACTCGTGGTGGCGATGGATCTTAGAAACTAAGAAAAATGACTAGGTTCTATTAGATAATTGTATTCTCATTCGGATTTTCAAAATAAAAGGTTAAAAGGCTCTCTAGGGAGCGAATTTTTCAACCTAATTGGATAATGTTTGCGCTCATTAAAAAGGTTTTGGGATATATGGAAAGTTTGAAGCAGTTCCATTCGGTTCTGAACCGGTAAATAATTTTTTACCCAAAAATCAATTCCATTGCTCCTCAGTTATTTTGGACGATCTTTTGAGTGATTTACAAATCGGTTAAAATCGGTTATGAACCGGTAAACGGTGAATGAGATTTGAGATACATCATTTTAATAAATCACAAATTCTAGCATTTCACAAAACCTGTGATCCTTTTTCACCCCTTATAAAAATAATCTTTACTGTTGAATTGTGCGATACGATTCCGCGCTTCCATTAAGTAACATCGTAATTTTATATTAATGATTACCTCTTTTTGAATATTCAAAATAAGCGTATTTTCTTATCTCTGATAAAAATGCTCAGGTCAAAAACCGACCAATTCGCTATGAAGAAAGATAGAAAACTTTCAGAGCTTTGCGGAATACTTCAATAACAATAGTTTTTGGGTGCAAAAGGATAAAAAATTAAATTCGAAAAAGATTAATCATTTACACTGGGACTTTACCGATTCAATATCAATGGAAACCAATTACGTTGGAAATTTCAAAACCTTTAGAAAAATCCAAATTTAAGCAATTCCGTGGAAATTTTTAAACATCTTTCGGATGCTTGACCTTTGACCGTCAAAAATATAAAAAAATATTATGGATTTTCTGGTCATAAAAGTGTCTTTGGACGCAATGTTAACTTAAATTTACTATACAACATATTCGAAAATGAATGAAACCGCTAGGGCCAATTTGAAGATATACCAAAAAATTTGATTTTAAAATGGTTATGGGGGAGGTTTCGAAAAAATTACTCGTTACAGGATATTTTTTATGAGGGGTTACTGAAAACTGCAAGGCAATATCTTTTACCGTTTAAGCTCCAGAACGGTGACAACTTGAAAAAGAAGTTGATTTTATACAATGTTCTCACTTTGAGTTTGAGCAGTAAAAGGACGGAAAAATGGTGATTCAGTTAAGTGGACTTAATCTTAATTATTTTTCATATGGATATTTTACATTTCGGGTCATGATGTGTTAACGATGCTGCATTAACTGCATTGTATTGTCTAGTTCTTGTCACTATGAGCAAAGTGTACACTTGCTCTGTAAAAGTTTATCAACTATTTATGACAAAAGCTCTGCAGAGAAGTAAATGCAAATTAAGTGCGCTAAAAGGAATTAGTTTTTTTTTCAGAAGCTTAAGTAAATGGGGTGTTCTTAAAAAAAACTTCTTTTTGGACTTTGCATTACTTTTGAATGAAATGTGTCTCTCACCATAACATTTGTGAAGGACATTTAAACTGTGCAAAATTTCATTGAGAACTATCTTCTTTTTTTTTCAGCGAAATTGATAAGTTCTATCGGTTTTATCATTGAAATTAAATTGCGATGGTGTTTTCACAACAACAACAAAAAAACTCAATTCACAATTTTTAGCACTTGTGAAGTAGTATCTCAATTTTTTTTTCGTATATTAGCTAATGAATGTCTGTGTCATGAATAATGAAAGGTTGTTTATCAATATATTGTGCTGCCTCTTCTCTCTCTCTTTCGCCTTGCATTCCATTGACTACGAATGTAGAGAGGTATATAGCAATGAAGGCGAAAATTGTAGAAAAATCCGCACAATTGACACATTTTTTGTGCCTTCTTCCTCCAAAGCCCATTCGTTACTATTTATCCTAGCTATTGCAATTGGTACAAAAAATAAATAAAGTGGTTGTCTGTTTGTTCGTCGTGTGATTGATTTCAGTGAGAGCACGGTGAATATCTTGTAATTTTCAATGAAGTTGTTAAAACGCAATGTTAGAAATCCTTCAAATCCAGGTCGTTTTTAAAGTTCTTTTTTAGAAAATGGGTCCAACAATTTCTTTCATTTTTTGATTTTTTGGAGCTTAGATGAACCTTTTTTGTCTGTACAGACCTATGACCGAAATATTCATTTTGAATTCTTGAAGGTTCTTGAGAGTGGGATAGACATACAAAGGTTTTAAGAAAGACTGGCTTTCTTCCTTAAAAGCTTTGTATGTCTATTCCACTCTTTCGTACTCTTCTTCTTCATTTGAACATCACGCTAAATTAAATTTAGTTCAGTTCAATCATAAGACCGAAAGAGTGGAAGAGACTTATTCAAATATTTTGAGAAAGAAGGGGACACGAAGAAAGAAAGAGGTATGAATTTTTCCTGGGGTGGAATGATAACTTTTCGACACTATCGAATCGATAGTGTCGATAAATCTATATCTGTTAGATTAAGTGAATGTCGACCTTTTACACATTGCTGGGATATTCATTGCGACATTCGTAAAAGAATGAGTGTGTTGATAAACATTTATATTATTTACAGGAATTTCAGCTATCGTTTAAATTTTACAGAATCGACAGTCGATAGTATCGAAAACAAGTTATCATGTCACCCCTGATTTAAAAGGTGTGCTAGAGCCGCTAGAGACATAAGTACCGCATTTGAGTATAATCGCTTGCCAGTGAGCCATTACTTCAAGTTTGGAAACTGAGAGAAATCAATGGGGATTAAAACTTGCGAATATATTTGCTGAATGATCAGTTCAAACCCGCTTGCGTAACTAATTATGAGTGATCAAGCTCAAATTTATTTTTCTCAAATGCGACTGATTTTCTGAAATTCTATTTTTAAAACGATACAATAACGAATTGTATTGTTCGAAATTGTGGATTCTTTACTCCAAAAATTCAAATCACAATCGAATTTTCACGCATTCCGAGGTGCAAGCACCTCGAGTTGCACGCATTTCGAGGTCATCTGTAAAGAATCTCAGCTACCATAAGCTTATCTTGGCTTATCACTGCTCATTTTCTATTTTAAATAGTCTGAGTGGAGAAGACCAACAAAAGAAAAGATAGTCCACTGAAATCGGTTAATAAACATTAGAGATAGAGTCCGGTCCATAAGGATATAGTAAGGGTCGGGGTACAGTGGGTTTAAGTAGGGATGGATGGGACCCATCATTAGAAAGATCTCGATCTTAGGTAATCCTAGGTAAATCTTAGGCACCGAAAATGCAGTCCGGTCAAGACATTTTCGATTATAGCTCGGGTCAGGGAACATCGAGGAAGAAGTGCGAACAACTGTTGGAACTCGACCTCAGCTACGACATACTATAATTTAAAGAAAAAGCATCGTCTAATTTTCGAAATATTCGAGATCGATTAAGCGAAAATCGATTTTTCGATTAATCGAACCTTCGATTTAACCGTGTCAAATTGTTGTGTCCTATCCTAATGATTGTAGTATTCCACGAGAGCTTTCCAAAACACCAAAATTTTTCGAATTCCGGTAATTAGAACCGGAGTTATGGCCATTTTAAGGAATTTTTTTTGGACCCTTATGGTACGGATCAGGAGGTCTGAGGACCTAGAGTTTGGTACTGATCGAAAGGTCTTAGGCCCAGCTATAACATACTAAAATTTAAGATCCATCGATTCTATAAGGGCTGAGTAATTGAGAAAACAAAATATGGGGGTTTTCCAAAATGGTGGAAGGGCAGGGTGGGGGGTAGTGGAAGTGGATTTCACATCACCTACTTCTAGCCACCCATCGACATTTAACCTTTACCGAAAATCGCTTGACGATATCTCTTTCCGTTCTCTCCGTCGAAAATCGATTTTATTAAATCGATTTTCGACGTTTTCTAGATTTAGCTAAACTATTAACGTCTTTTGGGCGTGCAAATCGTTGAGCGAAATCAATTTTAGTAAGGCCACAATGAAATTTCGAAAGCCAAATCTAAATCATCCTAATACGGGCTTTAGATCGAAGGTTTAGCCATATGGCTTAACTTTTCTAATTTCTTATGACGCGAGTTTTTAGTAAAAATTTTGACTCAGTGTTGGATATTAAAGGTCATTTTATCCATTAGATTTTGACAAACGTTTAAAATTGCTTGTTATTTTGAATTTCGAGACCTTCGGGAACTGCTTTTGAACCTCCAATCTGAAAATAGTTTTGGTTTGGATTATTGTTTCCTTGCGCAGACATCAGTATTTAACTAAAACAGATAAATAAGATTTCCTTCATTTTCAAAGAAACACTGCTCTGACTTTAAAAAAATTGCTGAAATTTTCACAATCATCTTTTGAATCATCTTTTCAATCATCTTTTGATTAGATCTACATTTCATTCACTCTCACTGAAATGTCAAAAATATGTTTACAAAACAAAAGTTATTGTGCGTTGAGCATTATGACAAAAACACAATAACTTTTGTTTTGTAAACATGTTTTTGACATTTCAATGAAAGTGAATGAAATCTCGATCTAATCATCTCGCTCACTCACATTGGCAATTTAAAAAATATGTTTTCAAACAAGTTATTGTGCGTTGGGTATAATGACAAAAGCACAATAACTTTTGTTTTTAAACGTGTGTTCAAAATTTTTTATAAGAGAAAGCGAGATAACTATATCTAGGTCTCACTCACTCTCATTGAAATGTCAAAAACATGCTTACTGAACAAAAGTTATCGTGCGTTGGGCATTATGCCAAGAACACAAAAGTTTTTTTTTTGTAAAAATGTTTTTGACGTTTCAATGAGTGTGAGTGAGATCTAGATCTAGTCATCTCGCTTACTCTCACAAGGGAAGTACTCGAGTAATCAAATTCAGAAAAATCTGAGGCTTTGCTCAACTACGCATAAAGGCATCAAATTAAACGTGGTATATTCAAAAAGTGCGAAATCGGGTTAATTTTTTTTTAAAAATTCCCCAAAGTTGAAAATGACAACCTTACGCAGACATAATAAAGAAAATTCGTATGGGACTGCATGCGGCGCTGGCTCAGCGGTAGCGCACCGGGCGTTCAACGGGAGTGCCGCGGGTTCGATCCCCTGGCTCCGTCTGTTTTTTTTTCCTTTTGATATCTTTTTTTTTCAATTATTCTTTATTAAGTAGGATTATTGTAGTGTAAATTGCTTATCTAGAGTGCTGAATTAAAATCCCCAACAAATTTTTAAAAGCGATGAAAGTGCATCCCATAATTTATCAAATAATCAATTTACTAGTAGAAAAATAAAAAAAAACCTGTATGTACTTACAATCACCTATCTGAGGATCGTTGTAAATATTATTTAAAGTTTTTATTGAAATTTTATAAAAGATTAGAAAGGTCGAAGACCCAAACCAATTTTTTTGGAAAAATTCATTTGGAAACCTGTGCTCAAATAAATGTTTAAGGCACACTTGTAATCCATATGCTCTCGTTATGGTACTTTCTGTTTTAATCATTACCGAAATCCACAATACACGAATTAGTTTTTTTTTAAACTAATTAGTGAATATGGATTTCAGTAAAGAAATGATTAAAACAGAGAATGCAATCACAATGTGCACATCGAATGAAAGATATACTTTCACAATCAGTTTGAGTGCAGGTTTCCAAATGAATTTTTCCAAAAAAATTGGTTTGGGTCTTCGACCTTTCTAATCTTTTATAAAATTTCAATAAAAACTTTAAATAATATTTACAACGATCCTCAGATAGGTGATTGCAAGTACATACAGGTTTTTTTTTATTTTTCTACTAGTAAATTGATTATTTGATAAATTATGGGATGCACTTTCATCGCTTTTAAAAATTTGTTGGGGATTTTAATTCAGCACTCTAGATAAGCAATTTACACTACAATAATACTACTTAATAACGAATAGAATTTTTAATTGAAAAAAAAAAAGATATCAAAAGGAAAAAAAAACAGACGGAGCCAGGGGATCGAACCCGCGGCACTCCCGTTGAACGCCCGGTGCGCTACCGCTGAGCCAGCGCCGCATGCAGTCCCATACGAATTTTCTTTATTATGTCTGCGTAAGGTTGTCATTTTCAACTTTGGGGAATTTAAAAAAAAAAAAATTAACCCGATTTCGCACTTTTTGAATATACCACGTTTAATTTGATGCCTTTATGCGTAGTTGAGCAAAGCCTCAGATTTTTCTGAATTTGATGACTCGAGTACTTCCCTTGTCAGAGTAAGATTCGAAAACATATTTACAAAACAGGTTATTACACTGAGAAAAAAAAACAGGGGTGCGATTAACTTTTTTTACTTATAACTTTAACATCTTTTAGGTGTAAAAATATATCAACATTTTTTAATGTTAATTTTACACCTTCTTAAGGGTAAAATTAACATGAAAAAGGGTAACTTTAACCCCTAATACACCTAAAAAGGGTAATATTTACCCCGATTTCGGATCAATAATGCAGGGTAAAATAAACATTTCCGGAATGTTATTTTAACTTCTTCGGATTTCTCTCAGTGTTTGGGCTGGGCATTAAGGTTTTCAATCTGATCTTAATGGAATCTATCTGCGCTAACTCAAATTTCGATTACACTAAATTAAATTTTGAAGCATTACCAATTGACACACCTTAAGAATCTTATTTGCTAAAAGCCAAATCAGGCTTATCATTTATTTATTTTGCCGTATGTCTGCTGCAGAGTGAAGGAAAAACATGCACACATACTCTTAAAAGCTAAGCACAAATGTGGAAATGTAACACTTTTTTGTTGTTTTGAAACATTGTTTTTTTTCTGTATTTCTCTCACTGTGTCATGTGTAGATGATGAAATGCGATTAACTTTTCCGGTGAGAGATGGAATAATTCTTCAGCCCTTCCGTTTGGAGCACAATTTGGCCGTGAGCAATCATGTGTTCCAATTGAAGCCCAATGTTTATGGGACATTGATGAGTCGGGCGGATCTTGAGTTGCAGCTCAAGTGTTTCCATCACGAAGATCGACAGATGAACACCAATTGGCCGGCATCGGTGCAAGTGTCAGCCAATGCTATACCCCTCATAATTGATCGTGGAGAGCCAAAATTGTCCCATAGGCCTCTCTATCTCAAATCTGTTTGTCAGCCGGGTAGAAATACCATACAGATCACCGTGAGCGCATGCTGCTGCGTAAGTTGCTGATGAAAAAAAAATCAATATATTTCTCATTGAAAATTCCTTTGACGGATTGAAATATTTTCTCTCCCGCAGAGTCATTTGTTTGTCCTACAACTCGTTCATCGGCCATCAATTAGGCATGTTCTTCAGGGGCTTCTGCGGAGGAATCTCCTTGCGGCTGAACATTGTGTCAACAAGATTAAATGTCACTTTCAGCAACTTGCGGCAACGAATCGGCCTCCGGATGGTGATGCTGCCAATCCAGCTAATGGTGACAGCTCCTCAGAAACTTCTTCGCAGACGGTGACTCTTAAATGTCCGATCACCTTCAAGAAGATCTCCCTGCCAGCACGTGGGCAAGAGTGTCGGCATCTAACGTGCTTCGACCTCGAATCCTACCTTCAGATCAACTGCGAAAGAGGCAGCTGGAGATGTCCCATTTGCAAGTAAGTTTACCTTGATTTTTTTTCATCTGAGTGAGATATTTTAGGGTTTTATTTCGAATTGAATTTAAGGCTAAAACATATTTGTCATAGAAACTAAAAAACAGTTATCCACGACACACACCGTATAGCTCTTGTTTGTATTAAATTTTCTTGTTACAAAATTCAAGAAATTCAAATTAACGTTTTTCAATAATATTTTTGTTGCTGATTTTTTTTGTTATCCAAAAATAATATTAATACCAAGAGAAAATAATATCATTCTAAGAAATTGTAGGTTAAATGGTTTGTGTCTCACAAACACCAAAAATAAATGGTTTGTGTTTAACTAAAAAATATTGCAATAAAAGAGACTCCAGAAACGTTGGGGCGCCCCTCTAGTTCTTGAAATGAATCATGTCCTTATAATCTTTCAAAATTTTGCGTTGAAATGAAAAAACACTTTTAAGTCTCTCAGAGACTCAAAAAGCAAGCCTTGTATTTTTTCAAGATTTCCTGTTGAAATAAAAAGGGACACTTTAAATTCCTTCAGAGACTTTCTGGGGCGCCAAGTTTTTTTTGCAAGCCTTTCTTGGCGCAGCTCTGGTTTTTAAAATTTAATTTGTCCTTATATTCTTTCAAGATTTCGAGTTGAAATAAAAAAATACTTGAAAATTTTAAGTCAAGATTGTTCTACAAACACGCAGAGCTCAAGCATAAGATGGTTCAGATTGTGCATAAAACTCGCACTTCTCATATTGTGCATAAAATCTGCATAGCTTAGGCGTAAAACGGTTTACATTGTGCCGAAAATACGCACAGTTCAATTACAAAATATACAAGTTTAAAGTGGTGTATATCTCGGATACGGATTGATTTTTTTCTTACTTCTTTTATTTGAAAGATAATTTTATTCTCTTTAATGGTGAATGGTTCTCTTTAATGGTTTTAAAAATAAAACTTTAAATCATATTTAACAGATGTAACAGAATAACTTTAGACAATCCGTAAAGGTTTTCCAGTAAAAAATTGAAGATGGGAACAAACAATATAGGTTAAATATGCGTTTTTGTGATGCTTCTTTCGATTTATGGCCTATTATCCCCGTTCAAATAATTTTTCCATGGTAAGGGCGCCTTCGAGGAACAACCGCATTCCCCGCATAAGTACCTACGTTCGCCACTGTACCTATCAAACAAAAAAATACTTAAGTCGATCAATAACTTCTGACCCGAGCTATAAGGGGTCAAAGTTCGAAGAATCACTGGCAAAACTTAATTAATTAACATTTTGACCTAAATTTTGGCTTTTTGATTTCGTTACGATGAGCACTTTCAAAAGAAACTTCAAAAAATCACCACAGGTGGCGCTGTGATAGCGTCAAAATTCATCAAAATGCCAACTCATTTTCCTCAAAAACGCCATTTGGGTATTTTGATCTATTTTTTTTTTTGTGTTGTGGTCCATGAAGTTTCCAAAAAGTGGCGTGGGTTCACTGTGGTTACAATAGAACCGGAGATATTAGGGGTCAAAGTTCACGAAATTCAAAACGCCATATCTCCGGTTACATTTGACCGATGTTGACGAGTAAGGGCGCAAATAAAAGGTCTCGCAATGCGCTAGAACTTTATAAAATATTGAAGCTTCGTATGACCAACGCTAAGCGCGCCACAGTCGAGAAATCAATTTTCATGTTACATAAACTCAATTATCTCGACACTTGGTCAATCGATTTTGATGATTTACTTCGGCATAATTGTAGAGGACATATCTATTAGATGAGCACATATATTCTGTCAGTAGAAGAGGTCGAAAGTTTGGAGTGGTATATCTGAGCTCCTGATGAACATAATTGAATGAGTGAACTATTGTTGGAAAGCTTGGCTCATTGGCTCTTAGAATCTGGTATATGCAATATGCTATGGGTACACCATGGTCATCCAGAACCACTTATGTCGAAGAAGACATTTTTTGCAAACGTCATTTTTGGCCATCCACTGCTGGGACCAGGAGTGACCCACGATTCTCGCACATGAACCGTTTGTTAGAGGAACTCAAAGAGTATAATTTGTGGAAGAAACTTTTTTTGGACATCACACTTTTTTTTATTCATCGACTTTTGCAAGAATTTTGAAATGTTAAACGCAAGGAAAAAATTACAGAAACTCTACTATCCCATTTTCTGGACAAACTGATGAAGATATCGACTTGGAATGTTCTGAGTATCCTCCCATAAGTTGATCCAAGAAATCCAAATGTCACTTCAATTTCATCCCCTCGTCTATCCTTCCCCTCCAGAAACCACTCTTTTAAGAATATCTCAAGAACCAGACCATCGATGCATTTCATTTTTGGATATGTTTTAGAGAGTGTCCTAGCGGACATTTCATTCATACATCTAAAAGGCGTCCGAGCTCTTCTTCTTGCACATGCTAATCATCTGTTCAGAAGAGCAGAATTTCTTCTGATCAATTTTCTGACCAAAGAGACAAAGTTAGCGACTTTGATTGTTCTGAGTTTCCCCCCAAAAGTCAATCTAAGGAATCGAAATAACACATGCATTTCCTTCTCATCCCACTCCTTGTCCTCCAGAAACTACTATTTTGGGAATATCTCAAGAACCAAATCATCAATCCTTTTCATTTTTGGATATGTTTTTGACATGGCCAAGGCGGACATTTTGTTCTCAGACACCAATATCTTCCAGAAATTTCTTCCAGTTTGCCTTTTCTTTCTGCTCATTTAAATGAGTAAAATGTATGTTATAGTACAGTGTACACAGTTTTCAACGTTTTCCATTCCGAATTTTCCACCGTTTTCACTCTGGAGGTTGGTCATCAACAATAAGACGGCAGTGGCCGCAGAAAATACTACACATTCTTGTATCTTCAATAATTTGTACTTCTAAAACATTGTGATGAATAAATTATCTATCTTTATCTACTATTAGAGATTATCTTAACCATTTCCCTTTTATTTCTTTTCCTTTAGTAAATCCGCTCTAACAGAAACACTAGAAATTGATCAGTACATGTGGGCGATTCTTAATTCATTGAGTACGCAGGATGTTGATGAAGTCATAATCGATAGTGGAGCCAATTGGAAGGCAGTGAGGAAGAATGTTGCCATAACTAAGGTAACATTTTTTTGTTGACATATAAAAAGTTTAAATGGTTTAAATGCAATTTTTAACGTTTTAGCCGGAGAACGATGCTGAGAATAAACAAATGAACAGCAAAGTTATGAGTCCGGGATCAACAATTTTGCCCACTTGGGATAATACTCAAGCCATGAGCCCCTACATGTGTCCAGACATGAACACAATCGCCAGTGGTAGCATGATGACCAGTGGCGGAGGTGGGAATGTATCTGGTGCAAATAAGTAAGTGAATTGTTTTTTTTGTTTCAAATGTATTTTTTTCTTTTTATTTTATTTCAATTTTTGTTTATTTTGTTTGTATTTTATTTTGTTTGATTCTGTGGCTGCTGGTAGAAGTTCTTATGACAATTTCTATAGTAGTGGCTTGAGTGACTCAGCCAGTGGAAATTTGTATTTGAACAGTGATATGGGCACTGGAACATCACAGGGGAATCCCCTGGCCAAATTGACGGATTCGGTGAATTCATTGGATCCACTGGATGCCATGGAGAAGACATTGAATGAGAAGATGCCACCGACACCAGGAAGTATTACGTGTCCATTGACACCGGGTTCATCGCAGCACAATAACAGTGGTGAGATGACACCGACGAAGATCCCACCGAGCAGCTCAAGTATCACCAATAGACCCAGTAGCGCTCAGCAATCTCAGCAGCATTCCAGCACGATGCCGGGTACACGGAAGGGAACGGAAACAGAGGCAGCAGCAACGGGAGGAGGCGGAGGAGTCCTACCCGATCCTAGCTTCTCAACGCCCGACATGTCCTTCAAACAAGGCGTTCTTCAGGCTGTCATCGACGGAGAGGCCAACTCTGACTTAAATGTAAGTAGACTATTACTGCTCGAACTCAAACAGTTTTTTCATCTTGTTACCGTGATAGAGGTCATCATAACAGAGATTACAACTTCCGATCTTTGTAACCCCCCATAAAAATCCCTATAGGTACGAGGGCAAAAGGCTAACATTGATTCACAATGCTAAACTTCCAGCATCTTTTCACAGCGCAAGATGGAGACGGGGTTATAATCCTGATCTCATCTTTGCTGATGACAAGATGGCCCCCTCTTGCCGCAATTCTGTGCTTCCCTCTATCTCGCACTCTCAGCATAGACCTATCATGTGTCAAGTCATGGCCTCCATAAAGCCTATAGTTGTACCTTTTCGTAGAAGGTACAACTTCTGTAAGGGCCTTGACAGGCATGAGTATTAGCCGAGAGACGGCTTAGCGAAATTATGTTAGAAATAATGGCTGGTGTGAATTTAATTCAATTCAATTCAATTTATTGGAAACCACACAAATTAGGGTGTATCCCTCTTACAAATGTGCAGTGAAGTTTCGGAAAAAAAAATGAGAAAAAGACTTAAAAAAAACTTGAAGGGAAAGAGTATATGACTGTAGAGATGAAAGAAAAATGAAGAAAATTCCAAACTGCACAGTTTAAACTACTGAGCAGCCTTGAATTGCCTTCTCAAAATCACTCGAGAAACAGGAGCCTCCCGAGGAAGTGAGTTGAAGACACTCACTCCTTCCACAAAGGGTGTGCGATAAAAAATATCAGAATGCGCTCTCTGCACGTTTAGTCCCCGAACCCTGGCCGAACCCCCCGTCGTCAAAAATGACGCCAGGTAGGCAGGGCATCCGGACTCCACAAGGCCCAACAGGAACAGTGCAGCTCGCATCTTAAGAAAAGATGGAAGATCACATCCCACAAACACATTTCTATGTGATGAGATATCATCACGAGGACCAAGTCCGCAGATGTATCTGACACAATTGTTAAACGCAACAGACAAACGGCGGATTGTGTCACTATCCGCCGAAAAGAAAAGCTCTGCACAGTAAGTAAAGAAAGGCAAAAGAAGTGACCTAGCTAAGAGAAGTCTAGTGTCAAAGGGCGTGAGGTCCCGGTAGCGTCGTAGGGTATACAAAGAATAGTTGACCTTGCGGCAAATGGAGGTGGCATGATCCGACCAGGACAAAGTTGAGTTGAAAATAATGCCCAAATTTTTTGCTTGGTCGGCAACAGGGATGACTTCGCCACTGAGAAGAATAGGATAGACCGAGAAGTTTGAAGCTCTCTTGGAAATAATAAGGGCTTGAAACTTAGTAGGGTTGAGAACTAATCCATTCATTGAGGCCCAGTTCTCAATTTTAGAAAGATAAGCGTTCAGCAACTGGAACGAAGATGAAGAATCAGAAGGTTCGGCCACAACAGAGACTTGTAGGTCATCTGCATAGAGATGAAAGGAACAATTACAAAGTACTGAGGGCAGGTCATTGATGAATAGGGAAATGAACAGAGGTCCAAGAATAGACCCCTGACCAAAACGTATATCCAGGAAAGACGCGTCGGATTGCCTGTTGTTATATTTAACAATTTGAGAACGATTGCTCAAATAAGAGCGAATCAGAGCTATTGCTGAGGACGAAAAAGCAAATTTTCTAAAAAGTTTGTAACAAAATAAGTCATGAGGAAGGCCGTCACAAGCTTTCGTAAAGTCGAGAAGCACAAGAATAACGAACTGATCTTGGTCCAAGGCAGACGCTATATCGTGATTAACCTTTAAAAGAGCCGTCGTAGTACTATGCCCCCGACGAAAGCCAGACTGAAGATCACAGAGGAGATTACGACCTTCAAGATATTTATTGATTTGATCTTAAAGTAAAAATTCGAAGACTTTAGAGTACAGAGAATTGGAAGAAGACTAATTGGTCTGAAGTTAGATGGAGAAAGGGGATTCGAAATTTTAGGAATAGGTACTACTATTGCCAGTTTCCACAGTTCAGGAAAGCTAGAAGACGTTATAATGAAATTAAAAATATTAGTGAGAACTGGGCAAATGACCGGGAGGAGAATTTTAATAAATTCAAGGGAGACGCCATTGCACCCCATGGCACCAGACTTGACACGGGAGATAACGTGAAGTGTGTCCAGAGTCCAGGATCGAAACACACTCGAAGCTTAAACCCTCCCAAGGCGATGGAGGTAGAGAAGGACAGGAAATTGTAGATCAACAAATAAAAAACTTTGGAACCATCACTGTTGACTGGATCCTCAGATTTTTTAACCATTGCTTGTGTCATTGAAAAATTTCGAGAGAGTGGCGAACGAAAATCCCATGTGGTGGCAATTCCGAAGCCCGGAAAAGACATCAATGATCCGAGGAGGTATCGTCTTATCTCTCTCTTGTGCCATCTTTTCAAAATGTTTGAAAGTATGCTGCTGCAAAGGATTGCACTTGCCGTGGAGGGTGAGCTGATCAGAGAGCAAGCTGGATACCGCTCTGGGAAATCCAGATCTGGTCAAGTACTAAACCTCACTCAATATATTGAAGATGGATGTAAGGGAGGCAAAATCACTATAGTGTTTCCTTCGTTGACCTCTCGGCAGCCTTTGACACAGTAAACCACAGAATTTTCTTTGCCAAGATCTACAATCTTACAAAAGACTACAGTCTCACACGGATGATTGGGGTTCTCTTATTAGAGAATCGGACATTCTTTGAAGAGTTCCGTAGTCAGAAAAGCAGATGGAGATTGTAAAAAAAAATAGCATACTGCAAGGTAGTGTCCAATTTTGTTTAATATCTACATAAATGATCAGTCGTTGTTGTCTCCATCCAAGGCATTCTTGTACGCGGATGACTTGGCTCTACCTGTTAAGGAAATAAATTTTAATACGTAGAGTCCTAACTTGAGACTTGCCTTGTGAAATTTTCCAAATTCTACAAGGAGAAGTAACTAAAACCAAATCCCTCTAAAACAGAGGTAAGTTGTTTCCATCTGCGTCACAGGTGGACCAAGACTCGCTTGAATGTAAGATGGGAGGAGAACTTTCTGAAACACAATTTCAGGCCTAAGTACCTTGACGTAACTCTCGATCGAACTTACATACAAGACTCACTGCAGTAATGTCACGAACATGATAAAAACACGAAATAATTAATATAATAAGGTGAAAACAAGAAATAATTTACTGCGAAAACTCGTCAACGCTCAGTGGGGTGCTCAGTCAAAACTAATGCGTACATCTGCACTTGCCCTATCTTTTTCCGTAGCAGAGTACACAGCTGAAGTATGGGAGAGATCCGCGAACGCTAAGCAAGTTGACGCTTCTCTTAACGATTCCGCCTGTATTATAACAGAATGATTAAAAAGCATTCTCGTGGACAAACTCTATCCCTTAGCAGGAAATGCTCCACCACGGGTGAGGAGACAAATCATGTCCATTAGAGAAATGTCGAAGGTTCTTTCTGAACCGAAGTATCTTCTCCATGGTCACAAAAAACCAAGGGCAAAGCTGAAATCTCGCAGGAGCTTTTGCCACCCTGTCAAACCATTTGACAAAGCGCCAGAGGAGGCAGACTCAATCTGTGGAGGGAAATCTTTCCACCAGATTTTGTCGAATTAAGGGAAGGTCTTTCTCCTGATGGTGACTAAAACTGGACGACGTAGAAGTCTCTCAATCGTTTGAGATGCGGCGTAGCGCGATCGAGAGACAACAAGCGGCGATGGGGCTACTCCGAATGTGATGTCCTTTGTGACTGTGCGGTAATTCAAACTACCCCACACTTGTGTGTTTTTCCGTTGTCTCCTGCTTCTTGCGGAGTAGGGGACTTGAGGTCTGCAACCCCGCTTGTCATTGACGTAGCCCGTTTTTGGGCAAGACATGTATAAATTTTATGTCTCGACACGATTAATAATAATAACAATAATCTTCAGGGTAAAAGCTGATCCGTGGTGCTTCTACCAGGTGTCTGAAACCGCTTTGTTGTCACTCATTGGTTCGACTATGTTTCGATATCTTCTCTCACGAACTTTGACATACACCTTGCCGGACAAACTCAAAAGGGAAATTCTCCTATAATTAGAGCAGTCTTTCTTGTTTCCTTTCTTGAAAATGGGTACAATGACCCCAACTTGACAGCACTTTGGTGCTCTCTCATTTTGCTAAGCCACCTTAATAACATGCCTGAGCCAACGGACCGCTGCTATACCCATGAATTTCAGCATTTCGAGACGTATTTAGTCAATTCCTGCAGTCCTTCCATGCTTCAGTTTACTGATCGCATACTGGAGTTCATTTTCTGAAAACTACTTTCTTCACTGCCTTTACTCCTTGTTACCTCACATTATTGGTGTCTTGTTGAGGATTGAGCCATTCTGAGAAGTACTCCTGCCAGACAATCAAGACCTTTCGCTCTTTGGCCAGAAGATTTCCTTCCTTGAATGTGACTTCTAGGTCTATGTCTTCGGACTGTACCCAAAAAGTTTTGTTTGCCATCCTGTAGTCAAGCTCCAGCTTTTCAACTAACTTTGCAGCTTTTTGCTCTTCAACGTGACGATCACAAGCCTCAGAATCCTTACGTTGCATATATAACTTGTAAGCCTTCTTTTATTCTCAAATGGATTCCTTCAAGAGTACCATTAATTGGAAAACATAAAAATGTTACACTGGAAAAGTTCTTGAAGTTCTTCTAACTCGTAGGCGTGTTTCTTTTCCTCGTGAATTGTACTGCTAAAGATATTTTTAGTAACTCAAACAAATGACGCAAAATTAAGGGTATATCATCTGAGTTACGAGTTCGAGAACTCTGCAAACCTTGGATATTTGACACTATTTAAAAATAAAAAAACATTTCTTGAATGTAAGGGAAAGCGAGGTGCCTTCGGACGACTCAAGCTTCGGACAATTCAATTTCTGCTCTATGTTCCTTATGGATTTCATCCATAGCGCTTTTTCTCAAAATTTGAGATATCGGACTAGATATTAAAATATAATATAATGGGTCAAATTCACTTATAGTAAAGAGAGGTTATCCCGATACTTTTTATAGGGGAAAGTACTCTACCTTAGAACGTTCTTGCCTTCGAATAATGTGAATACATAATTATGACGTAATTATCAATAATTGATGATGAGCTAACTAATAATTAATAGATATGCGTATGGCTCTTAGGAAAATTAAAAGAAAATTGACATTATTCGAAGGCCTGAACGTTCGAAGGGAGAGTACTTTCCCTTAGACTGCGACTTTAACGCTTGTTTTTGGACTGATGAAATATTTTTTCCCCATTCCAAATCAATAGAATTATTCTTTGTTTCATTTAGAATCACGATAGAAAAAGAATTTTAGCAATAATATTGAAGAAAATTATTATTATAAATTATTATATATTACGATAATATTAATATAATATATGCGCAAGAACCTTACTGCGATGCTTTTTTCTAACTCCGTTGAATTCGATCAAACTCGGATGCTCATTTTAAGGAAAAGTTTAATGCAGTTGTGTTCTGTGAAATATGCAATACAATTCAGAAACCATTCCGTGAGGTCTTCAACAGTAACAGTAGCTCTTTTTAATGAGAAGGATTTTGGTTTGCGCTTGCTGAGCTCTGGATGATGCTGAAGAAAATTCCTGAACCAAACGTCTCCGGATCTTCCATCTGTAAAATGGTTTGGAATTTTGTAGATCTCACAGATGAGTTTTACGCTGTCCAGAACTTGTTCCTTTTCGATGAGATGCCAGCCATCTGCACATCCCTGGATCCATTTGACAAGTTCTTTTTGGGACACTCCTCCGGGTATTTGCCGGTCAATTTGTTGTGCAGTGTTGTTCTTGGGACATTAAATGTTTTGGATGCATATGCTATGGTAGAACCATCTCGTACACACTGCAAGGCATTCCTAAGACCTTCCTTAGAGTAGGGCTTGTCCTAATGGGTCTTTTCTTTTGTTCCCTTCGGCATCTGAAACAGAAAAAGAGTCCTGAACAATGCAATTTCTGAACCAAAACATTGATATTCACAGCATCCGACTACGATCGTAATGTAAACATTCACAAATTCACTTATTTCCGTATGAATTATTAATATATCATTAATATACTCTTACTCACCTTGTAGATCAATAACTAAGCTTCACTTTTAATAATAATTTTGATTGAAAATAATATTTCGTAATAAATAAAAAACACTAAACATTTGCCAGCGACGAGCTGTCAACAGCAAAATTTTCTCGGAAATGAAATTTTTAGTACACAACCCAGCCGAGGCGAGTTTGAAAAATATTTGTTTCACCCTTTTATGAAACCGATAAAAAAATAATTTTTTTTTTCCTAAAGTAAAATAGTTATTTTATGCTATTGCAGAGATTAATTATGGAAATAAAAATATAAATTATATTTTAAGTGGATTTATCGGAGTTGAATCGATCGCGGCATCCGAGTTTTGCAATCGTCACAGTTACATGGTCTGACTATAATACATTGAAAAAAATGATTTGTTCGAAGCATAAATTGTCCGAAGGTAGCGCGCTTTCCCCTGTAGCTTTCTTCTTTAGCAGCAATTTTGAATACTCCAATGCTTTTCTTGTGTATTATTTCAGTTGCAACTACTTTCGGACAGTAACATTGACGCGATGGAATTGCTTTCATATCTGGACCATCCAACAAAGGATCTCAATACACCACCGTCTAGTGGATCAAGCAACAATCCCAACAGTGATGATCTTCTGGCATCGTTGTTCGATTGATCCGCAAAGTGAGAGGAAAAAGGAGCAATTGAGCGTAAAGGAAGGTAAAACGATAGGCAAAAAAACAAACAAACAAACAAACGTGATTATTTATGAGAAAATGGAGTTGCAAAGAGGTTGGTAGGAAATCAAAAAGAAAAAAGAAGCAAACAAATATATGAAAAATGAAAAAAAAGTGAAGAGAGACAGACGAAGATAAAAATAAGTTTCTATCTCTGATAAAACATTGAACTCATTTAAGTAGTATTACTACTCTTGAAGAAAAGAAACAAAAAGAGAAAAAAAAACATAAATTGCACGTATAAAATATCTATACATACAAGTTGAAACAATTTACATCTAAATTATCTTAAAACTAATCTGAATAACTTTTATTTAATTATTTATGCTTGAATTTTTATGGTAAAAGCTTTATTCTCTCTGCTATAGCTATGGACACCTTTTTATTTTTTTTTAATATAATTTTTATTTATTTAAAAGCTTCTCCGAGGGGAAAATTTTTCACAAAATTTCTTACAGCTCCAGGGAAGACAATTGTAAATGATTAGGTCAGTGTCAAAAAACATTTTACCATAATTTTCAAATTTTGAATATTTATTTCCTTTATTTCGAATAAAAATTACACAGGCTGGGTCGTCCTCATCCTTGCGAACCAGATGACCAGCCCACCGGAGTCTATTGAGGCGTATTTGCTTGACGACAGTTACCTCTCGGTAGCGCTCATATACCTCATAGTTGTATAGGCTCCGGAATCGTCCTACTCTCAAACGCGGCTAAGATTTCACTATTCTATTTGCTTAGGACCCACGTCTTCGACGAATACGTGAGGACTGTCAGGATCATAGTCCTATACAGCAGTAGCTTAGTCTTTATGCTTAAGTTTCTGGACCGGAAAACTCTTGATAGACTGAAATAGGCCTTGTTGGCTTTCAGCAGCCGGGCGCGGACTTCTGTTGAGATGTTGTTGTCGGCTGTGATTGTTGACCCGAGGTACATGAAGGAGTTGACAACTTCAAAGTTGTAGTCCCCCATGGGGAACCCTGTTTGACCGATGCTCTCCGTGAATGTTGCCGGAGTTGCTGCTGACGAGGTTACCATGTACTTTGTTTTGCCTTCGTTTATCTGTAGCCCCATATTTCGTGCCGCATGTTCAATCTGGATGAAGGCCTCTTGTGCAGTTCTGTGATTGTGCCCCATAATGTCAATATCGTCAGCATAGGCTAGGAGCTGCGTGGACTTATTGAGTATGACCCCCCTCATGCTCACGCCGGAGTCACGGATCGCTTTCTCCAGTGCCAGGTTAAAGAGGACGCACGATAGTCCGTCCCCCTGTCTGAGTCCGTTGTTCACGTGAAACTCTCGTGACAGCGATCCGTTTGCCTTTATTTTGCTCCTCACATCGGTCATGGTTATCTTAGTCAGTCTAATCAATTTGTTCGGGATGCCGAATTCTCCCATGGCTTCGTACAGTTTTACCCTGACTATGCTATCGTAGGCTGCTTTGAAATCGATGAAGAGATGGTGAAGTGCTTGGTCATGCTCTGTCATTTTCTCCATAGACAGCCGAAGGGAAAAGATCTGGTCTGTTGTTGATTTGCCTGGAGTGAAACCACATTGGTATGGTCCAATAATGGTCTGAGCGAATGGGGCTATTCGACCAAGCAGAATAGTGGAGAATATCTTATAGGCGGTACTCAACAACCCCGCAACGAAAAGATTCGCGGTTGAATAGGCTGCGACGGTGGCGGCCTCCTAATTTGTTCGGAGCGCGGTGGCCACCATGATAAACTTCTTCTAGTTCAGAGCGGTGGCCACCGCTCCAGCGCCACTGAATGTGCATTGACTAGTAGTCACAAAGGGTCACGCTATGTTAAATTCCCATAAGGTGACTGGTAGTTGTTCAGGTATTCTTGTACTGTGGTACCAACTGCGAACTTTCGTTGCTGGGAACGTAATACCCCTATAGTGGCTAAAGTTTGTGATATCTCCTTTCTTATGTATAGAACAGATAATGCCAATTTTCCATTCGTCTGGCATTACCTCTTCGTCCCATACACGGAGCACTAGTTGATGAACAACTCGGTGTAGTTGGGCGCCTCCTTAATGGTACAGCTCTGCTGCAATTTCGTCTACTCCTGGTGCTCTGTTGTGTTGCCAACGGATTGCTATTTCCACCTCGTCCATTCTAGGTGGCTTTAGTATGGTATCAACACCTTGAGTTGTTGGGACCTCCAACTCATCGTTGAGCTGTCCGTTGAGAAGTTCATCAAAGTACTCCACCCAACGCTCCAGGATGCCATTCTGATCGGAAACCAGGGGTGACATGATAACTTATTTTCGATACTATCGACTGTTGATTCTAAAAAGTTTAAACGATAGCTGCACTTCCTGTGACCAGTATAGATGTTTATCAGCAGTCTCATTCTTTTAAGAATGTCGCAATGAATGGCCCAACGATCCCTAATAAGTCGACATTCACTTAATATAACAGATATAGATTTATCGATATTATCGATTCGACAGTGTCGAAAAGTTATCATTTCCACCCCAGGGGTGAAATGATAACTGTCCCATTGCAATGCATCGCTAGTGTCGAGTATCGATTATGGGCGACCGAGATGATAACTTGCATTTTTTGTCGCTAATGTCGACAATTCTCGCCACTAATTTATCGACACCTCTATAGCTGTCGATTTGTACTCTCTAAGGGAAATTTAATGAGCATTTTACATTTTTTTAGTATGTACATAAATAGATAGATAGATTCATTCTGGGGGCAGCAAGCGGCTTCCATCCATACACGTGCAGCTCCAGTCACAACTACAGCCGCTCCATGTCCTCGCCAACTCGCCAGCTACATCCAGGTCTCCGTTTGGGCCCCTTATGCATCCCCTTTATGGTTGTCCCTTACGGGTTGTGTGTATTGATATTGATATATTGATATATTTATATTAGACAAGCCGGCTTTAATTTTGGTAGATCATTCCAGTCTAGCACCACTTTTCCAAGTAGAGCTCGTCTGGTGTTGTAAAGGCTGGGACAGCCACATACATAATATAGGACCGTTTCCTCAGCGTTGTCACAACCTCTACAGATTGGATTACATTCAACACCCAATCTGTTGAGGTATTTGTTTAGACAGTGTCCGGTAAGAAGATCAGCAAACTGCCGCGCTTTGCAGTGTTGACGAAGAAGTTGCGCATAGATCCATTATGGCCAAATGGAACATATTGAACAGAAACTCATGAGTTGTCGGAGATGACCACAAATTCGTTACCTTTCTTTTGGACCTTCTGCCCTTCCCTGAGAACTATTAAAGTTCACAATCCAAAAAGAATCCGCGTACCGATGGAACAAAGAAGGATATCATTCTTGAAATTCCTGGAACCATTTCTTCAGTATCATTAGTGCAATGTGTCTTCGAGGGTCTGTTATTTTGTAAAAATGCAAGGCAAACAGAAAAGATACGTGTAAATAGATAGATTTTTACATAAATGATTTTTTTATGCTCACACATTTTCCGGAAGCTTCAAAGAGTAATTTTCATAACGCGGTTTTTGCGTCTTCTCGTTCAAAATGAATGTTTAGTTTCCCCAAAATCACACTTTCCATGAAAAATATTTTCTTTGTTAATTTTTTTTTTAATTTTTAAAGCAATAAAATCATTCATTGCAATATAAAAACAAGCGAGAGTGAGGTTATATTTCACTGTCCCAAAGTGTCACAATAACGAGCCGATAATTCGTGATGAGCCGACACTCATTTCATCTCATCATTTGGATCTAACGATAATAGAGATTCGATAGTGTCGAATCGATACTAGCGAGAGCCAAAGTTATCATTTCACCCCAGATTCCCCTGTTTGTCCTTATAGTATGAAGTTCATGGCGTATATGGCTTCATACCCCGGACTTGCTGGTAAAACTTCCGCGCTTGGTGCCGCTGCGCTCTGTACTCCTCAACTGCACTGACTAATTGTTCTTCCCAAGCTTTTTTCTTGCGACTGGAGAAACATGTTTACAAAAAAAAGTTATTGTGCGCTGGGTTTAATGCCCAAAGCACAATAACTTGTTTTGTAAACATGTTTTTGACATTTCAATGAGAGTGAGTGAGATCTAGATCTACGATCTAGTCATCTCGTTCACTCAAATAGGAAATTTTGAAAACATTTACAAACAAAAGTTGTTGTACGTTGGGCATAACTTGACCGAATTGTATTTTTCAGTCTTTATTAACCGATTTCTGTAAAATTTTAGTATGTTATATCTGGGATTGAGGTATTTCCAAAGATGTGTCGCAACCATAGCCAATCCGCTCTACCTTACCCCAACTTGACCCTTACTATACCGAAATTGACCGGACGCTATCTCAAATGTTTATTAAACGATTTCAAGCAACTCTTTTGTTATTTAGTTATTTTTCTATATTCAAACTATTAGAATGCAAAACGATCAGTGATAAGTTCAGATAAGCTTATGGTAGCTGAGATTCTTCTCTTTTCAACCTTGTTGAGATTCTCAATCACCATAAGGCCTGTTCATTTACAATTTTCACTCTTCTTTGGAGCTGATTTAATTTTTAAAATAAAAGAAAACCACCGATTTTCGCATCAAATCACTCTCCCTTAACACTGCCATTCCTTGATGAGAATATACAGTTTGCTGAATGTTCTGTGGTTCTCTAGAATAAAAAGAAATCAATGTAGACAACATAAGAAACATTTATCAAATTGTGAATCAAAGGATACAAAAAAATAATGGGACGAAAAAAAAACATTATCCTAACAAAATTTAAATAAAAGTGGTCCATAGAGAAGAAATGCAAGTTAGTTAAGATGCATAGGAAGCAAAACATTTTAGTTATTTATCATAAGGAACAAAAAAAAAGGTAAAGAAAGAGAGAAATTCAAAATAGAAAATTTAGAAATTTCATTGAAGATCTTTCACACGATTTTTTTTATTAATATTTTATTTTAGTGTATGACAAAAAGGGATAAACTTGTAATTTATTGTGACTCTTTTAGAATTTTTTTTTAAATCAATCCAAAAATATGACTAATTTATTTCTTTTCTTTTTTTAAATTAATTCTTCTATTTTAGGGTTTTTTAAGTCTAATTTTTATTATTTTTGCACCTATTAATTTTGCTACAAAATGACACATTTAAATTCGAAAAGCACACTTTCGTTGTTTTTTTTTTTTTAATTAATTTTAGAGGAAAACAAAAATATTTAATAAATATTTAATATTTTTTCGCTGAAAGTCGGGAAAATTGAAAATTGAGGTGTATTGCCGGGTGATTGTGCCAAGTTGTGTCATTCATACGAATTATTTAAGTTTAAGATGAGAAAAAGATTGAAAAAAGATCAGCGGAATAAAAATAGTTAAAAGAACAATTTCCCCTCTTTAATCACAATATTTTGTGGTATTTTGTAAATAACAAGGTTTATTGAAAAAAAGAAGAGAAACAATAGTAATAAATCAGTATAGAGAGAAAGAGATTAAGAAAAAAAATATACTATGCGGCATTTTTTTCCTTGTGTAAATAATATTCCAAGAGAAGATAAACTATCTGCTAAAAGTAAAAATAAAAATTTTAGTGAATGAACAGTAAGAATTTTTAGCATTATAAAAGAGTATAAGGCGAAAAGAGGAAAAAAAGAGATATCTACGGTCTTATTTGTAATGCCTCGTTCTAATAAAAAGAACTTTTTTTCTCTGAAAATGAAGAAAAGAAAAATTACTCTATAAATAATACTTGTAAGGTAATTACTTCTTTACGATACCTGCTTGCAAAATGCTCTAAAAAAATGCTGGCAGAATATATAAATAAAGAAAATCGTGTATCTAGTCATTGAAAAAATAATTGTTTTATTTCCTTTCGTTTACTTCCTGCATGGTATTTTTTTCAGGCAAATTTTCTAGATTAAGTTAAATTTCATATTGTTAATAAGGCACAGGGAGGCATCTCCTAGTGTAAGTTTACTTAAGCCAGAACGGCTTAGTTTTTCTTCTTTTCTACTGTTTTTGCTTCTACAAGTACAGAAAGATGAAAAGAGCTTTTCCATCAAAAAGTACATTATATTTGTGATAAAAATTCTGCCTATAAATTAAAAAAATCAAATTTGAACTGAATTATTAAGGGGTTATATCTTGTTGGACTCCAAAAATTAACAATATTTTTTTTGACTTTGTTAACTAATCAATCGATTGGAAATTTACAGTGGTTTTTACACATCGTCTACTCCAAATTAAAGTGTTATAACTGACAAATACAGGAAGTTCCGCTTTGAAAGAATTTCTCGGGACCGAAAAAAGGCCCGGGAATTAACTGCAGTGACACAGTAAAATTGCATATCTTCAGGAGATACCTTTGAAATACAGTAGACTCTCTCAAATTCGGGCATTTGAGACCGAAATGTCAGCCGAATTAAAGAGAAATTCGGGCGACAGTTTTTTGAAATGCAACGATTGTTTATTCATCTGCATACACATATCGAGTTTACATACTCATATTTATGGTAAATTTCATAAAAATCACTTAATAATGCAAAATCACATCAAAGCTAAGACAAATCATGACAAATTTGAGCATATTTGCTTCATTTGATAATCATAATCAAACTTGAAAAATGTCAATAATTTTTTTTTGAATTTAAGTGCCACCCGAATTAAAAAGTAGCCCGATCTTAAAAGAGCTGAATTAGCGATAGTCTACTGTAAGTTACGATAACGCCGTGATATACAAGATTACAAGAAATCCTTGTCGCCAATTATTCAGCCTACTTTCAGCACCAACGGTTCATAAGAAGTGCATTTCAAATTTGCCGCTTGAAAAAAATTGCAATTCATATCAAATTCTTTCAGTTCGTTTTTCTTAAGCCGGAACTCCCTGTAGTCCATTCGTGAGAAAAGCGATTTAGATATTTGTGGTCTTCTTCCACATATTTGTCATCTTAAAAATGTTCGCCCAACAATAGCGTAGGTGTAACACAATTTGTTTTCGATACAAAAATTAATTATCGGTTCATAACCGTTTTATTACCGATTCATAACCATGAACGTTCGAAGGCAGAGTACTTTTCCCTAGAATATTCCAGATGCTGACATTCATGAAAACCGATAATATTCCTAAATTTTAATGTATTTAGGGTGTGTAATGGACGTTACACACTTATGGACAGTGTGCAAAAATCTTAAGTTTTTACCTAAAATAGATTTCGAAAAATCATACAATTTTTAGTTTATGATGTGATTAACAATTTTGCGATTTTTCGAAATGTTTTAGGTAAGAACTTATGATTTTTACAAACTGTCCATAAGTGTATAACGTCCTTAAAACTAAACCTACCAAGACCCGGTCAAATTTATTTGACCGGTTTAAAATTAACACATATTTAAACGGTATAATGTCACTATCAAACTTTATGAATTTCCTAAAATATGCATGTAATATATTTTTCAGTGTTTAAATTTTATTTTTATATTCCTTTACAAGACAAATTTGTTGAGTATCCTACCCTACCGCGATTTGTCATTTGACCAAAAAACGACCAAAAATGGTCGATAGGTTTAGTGTTAAGGGGTTACATGGGTCTCTGAGGTTAAAAAAATCATTTTTTTTTAATTTTTTTTCTGAAAAATATTTTCTGAAAATTTCAAATCTATCGGAGTAAAACTCGGAGGTAAACCAGTTTTAGTTATGCATTCCGCCCCCGCGCGCATATTGTTGTAAAACTTTTAACGCGTTTTTCTCAAAACACCGTTTTACAATGCGGTAGTCAAGATTCCTCAGAGTCCACTGAACCGATCGTTCTGAAATTTTGCATATCTGTTTTGAGAAGTATTATTTACTGTTTGAACGAAGGATTTGCACTTCCTTTAATCATAACCATTTCACAATACAAAATGTGTTGAAAACTAGGGTAAAATTGGTACTTTTTTACAAAAACTTTTGGCAAAAATCCAAATTTTGTTTTTTTTTTTTAAATTCTTCGTTCATGCAGGGGTCCAACTAATCCTCTAACAGAGTATATTTGGTTTTTTGATGTCAGATCAAAGATACTGAGAGAAATTCTGCCTACCGCAAGGTCTGTTTTTTTGAGGAATGGTTCCGAAAATCAGGTACCAATCGTCAAATTTTCAGATTTTTTCAATTTTTTTTTTAAATTTTGTTCTAAGTTACTCTTTCATATCCCAAAGTTGAAATTTCTAAAATACTTTCGACACAATAAATTATTATCAGAAAAAAGGCCTATGTTTTGACCTGAGAGACCCATGTAACGGGTGCATGTAACCCCTTAAGTGATGACTCCACCGTACTATACTATTTTGTCCAATTTTGTCTTTATTTCAAAAAAAAAAAAAGTTAAACAAAAATATAAGGATAATACAGCGTTATACTTTATTGCAATCGAAAAGAAGTTATCATGTCACACCAAATTTCCAAAATCCTTTCGAAATATGACCCAAGAGAGATGATAACTTAAAATCCAAGGATTACAATAGTGCTCTCTCCGTGAAATTCAAGCAGTAAAAATCGACTTTTATTTGTTTATAAATATGTTATTGTTCATAAATATTAATAATCCTACATGTATTTTTTTTAGAAAACCTATCTAATCAGACATCTTGAAAAATTCAAGTCAATCGGATTAAGATTACTTGAATACGGCTGCATGCTAGGCGTTTTTAAAAACAAAGTTTCGAGAAAAACGCGTTTAAAGTGTTGTTCGGGGTTGCTTCAAAAAACTCGTTATTTTTGAGAACTAATTTTTTTCAACACTAAATCATGTATTGCCTACCTACAACATTCTTAACATTTCTACGAATTTACGCACAAGACCAAAAAAAGATCAAAGAATTTCAGGTGAATATAACCCCTTAACCGTTCAAGAACGAGACGGTTTTAAGTTCCACAATAAAATATATTTCGTTAAATTGTTCGTGAAAGTTAATGAACTCTTACTGGAGAGTTATAAAATGCTCGTACATCGTATAAAATACAAAAAAATTTGTAAAAGTTTGTCCTTTTTACAAATATTGTTCGTAAGATGGTTGCTTAACACTAAATCTACCAACCGTTTTCGGTCGTTTTTCGGTCAAATAACAAACCGCGGTAGGGTAGGATACACAACAAATTTTTCTTGAAAAAGAGCAAAAAATTAAAACTTAAACACTGAAAAATAATATTACATGCATATTTTAAGAAATTCATAAAGTTTGATAGTGGCATTGTACTGTTTAAATACGTGTTAATTTTAAACCGGTGAATTTGGCCGGGTCTTGGTAGGTTTAGTGTTAACGAGCAATATTTGTTCTTTTACAAATATTTGTTCGTAAATGTTCGTGAACACACAAAACAATATTCGTATAATGTTGTAAATTGTTCGTACAGTTTTGTCAAACAAACACAAATTAACAAATGTTAGTGAATTAACAAAAATTGTTCGTCAAATTATAATGTTACGAACAATTTTGTGAAAAAAGTACAAAATTTTACGAACTACGTATACGATTTATGAGCATTCTGTAACTCCACCGTAGGAACTCAGAAACATTTACGAACAATTTTACAAAATATTTTTTTTTCTGCAGGGGAAGACTGACGTTTTACACATTTTCTGGCTTCGTACATTTCTTATTTTTTTCAATTATTATTAATCGTATCGAGATGTTTATTACAAGGTAATCATTTTTACAATGTCATATCCCGTGTTGGAAGAATCTGCGAAGTCCACTGTAGACCGCCCAGGAGCGCCTTCCCCGTATTATGAATGCTTCTTCCATGCTCCCGGAGTTGTTGGGCGAGGCGGTGCATTTTATTACGTTATATCACAGTGAAAATGTCTTTCAGTGAAATCGATCCGCCCAAGAACCAATGGTCTTGCCTATTGCGCCACTGATTCCCCTTTTTTTCAATAAATATGTAGGAAATGAGTAAGAGATTTGCAAAATATATACTAAATAGATTTCTACAACCTTTTACTTTATGATTTACGAACAAAATCGAGATAAAAAGACTTTAGATATTCAGGAAAAAAAATTCTTTATGGAACACTAGGGGAAAGTACTCTCCCTTCGAACGTTCATGCCTTCGAATAATGTGAATTTTCTTTGACTTTCCTAAGAGACTTACACTAATTATCACAGAATTTGATGATAAACTAACTAATATGTAAAAATGTTTAAGTCTTTTAAGAAAAGTAAAAGAAAACTCACATTATTCGATGGCATGAACTTTCGAAGGGAGAGTTACTTTCCCCTAGTATTCCAATCGTCCTTAAAGAAATTTCTATAAATTGCTCTTTTCATTAAAATTTATAAATCTTGTGAAATGTTATAAAAAACATGAAATTTCAGGTACATTTCTTCATTACTTTTCAAATAAATTAACATTCCTCTTTTTCTGAAACGTTAAAGTCAAATTCACACGGATTAATATCTTTTCAAAATGGCAAAAAGAAAACTTTTAAATATTGTGATCAATACAGAACGTACTTAACATAAGATTACTACATAAATAAATTGATCTGTGAATTGTCAATAACATAATGTTACAAACAATGCAACAAAATATCTTAAATTCTTGAAAATCATTGAATATTCGGAATATTCTATCAGTCTCAACGACTTTTGACTTATTGTGCATTTTTTGTCTGTACGGTGGCAAAAAGGCGCTAAATTGACCCAATTTGAAATCCCTCAATTGTCAGGATTTTTGTCTGTGCTGACGCCAGAATTGCTTTTTTTTTCGTGGTGTATGCAAAAAATTGGTGAATGCTTTATTCGATGGCAAACTTTTGCGCACAATATCAATCAGTTGTGTTTCGTGTGTGGAAATCAGTGTTAAAATAGAATGGAGAAAAGTGTCTTGAATGAGGAAAAAAGTGAGGAAAAACCCTCGAGTGGATTTCTCATTCCACTCACGCTCTCTTCGCTTCTTTCCAGGTACTTGTGATGAGGCATCTCAGGAGGTTTTGCGGGTCAGAACAGAACGGACTCTAGGTCAGATACTCCTTCTGAGTATTTTACTGTGTTTGACCCTCTGTGTTGCTGTAATTTGTGTGATTGTCCTATTTCCGGGACATAAAATTGAAGTGAAGAATGCCGAAAGTCCTTCTTATTGTGATTTGCTTGGAAATCTTCAAAAAAGTGTAGAAGATTTCCTAGTCACATTCAAGAGTCACTGGAGAAATGTGGATAATTCTCCACTGATTGCTCAAGAGGTGAGGAATTTCAGGGAAAAGTAACCAATTTCTGAAGTTAAAATTCCTAGAATTGTTTATAAAAGTCTACATTTGCCCCCTAATAAACATTAAATGTCAATATTAAAGACTTCCCATGATAAATTGAATCTAAAACCAATCTTACCTCAACATTTGCTGTTTAAATTTTAAAGGTCCCCAAGTAGCTTTAATATTAAATAAATATTAATTAAATTTGATATTTTATTTATAGAATCATTATTTTGAAATTTTTCTAGCATTTTAGCTTGACTTAAAGAAGTTTAGGGGAATGTAGGTATGGTTCGCACAGAGTAAACCTTCAAACGATGCGAATTTTCTCTTTGTTTGCAAAGAGCTGACCTACTATTTCTTATCTCGTTTCATGAATTTAATAATGATGTATCTTATGGCTAAGAAATGACGAACTAGCTCTTTGCAAAGAAAGAGAAAATTTGCGTTGTTTGAAGGTTCACTCTGTGCGAACCATGCCAACATTCCCCTAACACACTTAAATTAAAGATCTTTAACAAAGATTATGAGGTTAGCCTTCAAATGTAAATTAAGAGATTTAAGGCTTAAAGATTTATCTCAGAAATGAGAAGTTGGTTCAAACCGTTCAAACATATTGATAGGAAATGAAATTATATTAAGCACAGATTAAAATATTCAATAAATTAATGGTTGCAGATGATTATGTGCAGTATTTTGGTAAATCTGTTCAGATGGTTCAGATAAAATGAAATATGCTCAATATAACAATAAATAATACGGAAAAATAAATTTTTAATGTACAAGAATAAAAAAATAATCTTGGCAAAGGGGAAATGAAGAGATTTTGTAATACAATTTTAGTATTTTTAATTTGATTTTAAGGGATTTTTGAACTCATTTTTAGTTTTTTCACTTTTTCACTAATGTATATTTTTTACTGGCTCATTCGATTTTTTACTGATCAATCTACTAATTTTTTGATCAAAAATGTTTGTCCCTTTATTGTTGAAAGTTCGAGTGATTATTATTTTAAATTTTTAAAATATGGTGGGGGGGGGGGGGTTTAAAGAGCCTAAATGCGACTAAAACTTCAAAATTGTGTCCCAATTAAATTTGCACATACGATAAACAAGTAAAAATTCTACGAGGTGTCTTCAAAAAGTAAGGCGACTTTTAATTTTTATCGAAAAATATTTATTTATTCATCAAAATTTATTTTGTTCTATTTATTTAAAAGTAATTCCCCTAAGATATTCATATACTTGCAATTGAGCTTTTATCAATTATCGAAGTCCTTCTGGTATGATTTTTTGATATGGCTTTTAGCTGTTCCGGTGATGTGATCTTTCGCTCCTAAATCGTGTGTTTTCCGTAATGGGTAGAAATTCTACTATAAACGGTAGCTACAGCATGATTAAGGCATTGTTTTTGATCAAAAACTCAACAAACAAATATGTGTGAATAAACTTTCGAAGCAAACTTCGCTTCTAATTGCATGATATGAGCCTGTCAATATCCTGATACTCTTAGCAACATCGACAGTTTTCCATAATAATTTTTCTTACTGCTTAATAATTTTAATCGGATTTTGACATCCAGGGGGTGGATTCAGCAGACCTTTGAGAATGTCACTGAGAACTTTCGGTGAGAAAAAATTAGCAAAAGCTCTCGAAATGCGATTCAGCAGCAAAATAAGAACCAATACATCAAGAAACTTTGGATCAAATTAGAAGTACTTCTTAATGAGGGTTCAAAAATTATAATTAAAACAATTTAAATTTTTCTCACAAGTGGCGATAAGTGGTTGCTTTACCCTAGGAACTGTTTTTCTGGATCGATTTTAAGGGGTACAAAAACGTCCTCATGGATCTGTATAGTTTTTTATTGGAGTACATTACCTACCTTCTAAAAGCTAAAGCATAATCTCGTAAAAAATATTCTTAGACCAAAAAGGCTTTTACACTCTCTTTACTTGGAAAATCAACATAAGTCCTATGAGCGTTTTTTTTTGGTAAAAATTGGAAAAAACACATAAAAGAAATATATTCTTTTATGTGTTTAAAAATATAAATTAACCCTCTATCAGGTAGGCGGTCTTCATAAAAATCACATTTACTACGATTACAAAGCTTTTATTTATGTAAAAATGCTAGTGTCGTAGATAATAGTCTTACTAACGTCTTTTGAAAGTTTGAACTCATTTTGACCCTTCGTTATGTTGCTATTCCCAATTTTGTGTGATACGTCAGATAATAGCAACAAAAAATATTTGTGCACAAAAACTCGTTTCCAATTTCAAGAAAAATACCGATTTAAAGTTATCTGACTCAAATAAATTTATTTTTTATTGAAAGATAGGGTAAAGTGGTACAGGTTGGACAATGGTACAAGTTATACAGGGCTTTTTTCTTGATAAATTTAGTACTTCATTTATATTTGTATATTTTTAATACTTTAGTTTTAAAATTTGGTTCCTTGTGCTTAAAAAGAAATTAGTACTGTATTTGTCAAGAAAAAGTCCCTGTTCAAGTTGTACCGGCGAATTCTCCAACTTGTAACACTATGTTAAACTTATATCACTTTACCCTATGTCGTTCTACTTTGTGTATTTTATTTAAAAAAATTGAAAAACGCTATAATGTGAATTTTAGGAGCAAAAAGAGTTTCAAAAAATATATATATTTTCTGACCTAGCGCCTGAACTAAAAGAGATAATGACGAATGAATGGTTTTTTCCAGGTGACATTAACTCTGAAAAATGCGACCAGTTTTAGTGTAAATATTTCCCTGTTTTCGTACACATTTCACGATATATCTGCAAAACTATGTAGGTTGCCAATTTGGGGTTTTCGGTTGCCTATTCAATATTAAATTGGCTTTTATTTTGTATTTGTATTTTTTTTGCTAATTCATTTTACAATGACAGAAAACAGTTAATAAACTCGAAAGTTTTTTGGCTCGCTACAAACATGTGGGAAGCATAGGAAACGTCATGCCCCGGGTTTTTTCGACTTTATTGGATCATAATTATTTTAGAGAACATTTTCTTATAACTTTTTTCTCGCTTATTAAAGAAATACTGTTAGTTAGAAAATACTGGCAGTATGAAGACATTTTTTTGATGAAAATGACAATAAATTGTTCAAAAAACGAATAGAAAATATTCTTTACAAAATACAAAAAACTTTTTGCTTAACCTATTTTAATCATTTTGAGGTAAAAGAATTCACGAGGGTAATACGGGCTGCAGACCTAAGGCTTAGCCAAATGGCTTAACTGCTCTAATTTCTTATCAATCATAATTTTTTTGGGAAATTTAAATTAAGATTGGATTATTAAAAACAAGTATAACCTATTAGGCTCTCAAAAAGCAATTAAATTGCACGCTATTTAGGATTTTGAGACCTACGGGAACTGGGCCAAATCTCTAATCCGAAGACCGCTTAACCAAATAAGTTTTTGACTTGGTTACTGGTTAATATATTTTATAAAGATAATTTTGCCTCATTACACCAAGAAAGGAAAGTGTTTCAGATTAATACAAATCGGAGTGTTGTATGAGATAATTGGTTTTGGCCATTAGCAAATTTCCGATTGGCACTCAATGGGTCAAGTGGTAGAGCACTCGCTCTATGATGCAAGTGTCCTAGGTTCGAATCCCCTTTAGGTCACCAGAAATTTTTCTGGCGTTAACTCTTTCGCGTCATTAGGGTCATATATGACCCGGGGAAAAAAACAATTTTTTTGACTATTTTTATTAGATTATCTTATTAGATAATCTATTATTAGATTATCTTACTATTTTATTAGATTATTTTAGATTATCTAATAATCTTCTTAAGTACATATGGGATTGCCTTAGGTTAAGTGTATTATAATTTTATTTGCAAAAAAAATCCTTATTGGCAAAATTGAAATTCTGGAAATGTTGGATTTTATTAGTTCATGAGATTGGTTTTGGTTTTTCAAACAATTTGTCTTTTAAATTATTATCCAGAGTGAAGCCCACGAGGCATGTTTGGTACCAGAAATCACAATTGACGTAGGGAAAGGAAGCAAAAATGTGGTGAAGAGAGATGTGAAAGCATTCTATGAGATGACTCGCCGCAGGGAAAAGGATAAAGTCCACAAAAGACGTGCAGATGCACGATTTCGGACAATCAGGGATGAATATTTGCGATGCAAAAAAGAATCCAAGGGGGATAAATGTGAGAAGATCTATGAGAAATTGCTGGACGTTGTACGCGACATTGATGATAAGTACGTGACGATGAATAAATGGATACAGGAAGTGCGCGAGAAGAAAGTGGAGCAGGAGGATGTGAAAAATCTCGCCAAAAATACCAATATTAATGTCTACACGTATGCTACGAAAATTGATGTAAAGAATGTTGTGAATCCCAATCATACAGATGCCAAAAATTCTACATCAATCGAAGCTGATATTTCAACGACTCCCGCTACTTCCGCTATAGCGACCACACCGACCACACCTTTAATTAGGGGTGCAACAATTTTGGAGAATATCACAGAAACTTACTCAAGCACAACGTCTGAGGCGCCAAAAGTGGCAATTGTTAATGAGTATCCCAGTACCGACGAAGATGAAGTCAAAGATCCAATTGTGGATCGCTTCAGTGGCTTCTCCGCCAAAGTGGAAGTGCCACGTGTGAAATTTCATGAGGATTTGGGCGATAGAAACCCTTTTGACCGAGAATCCTTCATGCGAAAATTAATTCCTGGTATTTCACCCATAAAAGCTCAAGCAGACAACGAGGATAACTTCCGGCTGGCCCAAGAACAGGCCGATGCTTGGCGGAAGTCCGTGCAGTTCGATCAGGTTGCCAGTGGACCTTTTTTTTCCCTGTGTGAAGATTATATGAAGCAGAAAACACCATCTCCTGCCGTTATTCCACTCAAACCAGAATCTAATCGACCCCAAACTCCAATTGCTCCCACTTTCACCCATTTCTGGCCACTTCAACCCTCCTCAAATGCCTTCTCTCAATCACACAATGTTCCTGTCACCGGAGAGGCATCCAAGGCTACGTCCCAAGTTGTCATCAATCCAGGTGAGTCCCAGAAATTGCTTCCCTGTCGATCTTTTCATAAAAATCATTTTAACAGACGCGTGTGAGATTTGCTAACGCATTTATATTATTTTCTTTCTTTTTTTTTTATAAAGTTAGAATTAATGTCCTAATTCAAAACCATTTCCAGACGCTTTAACTTTGACAGAAGATTCAACGCATTAAGTTCATATTTTTTCTGAAGAGAATAACATAAATTTGCTCCTTGACTCTTCTAGAATGTTACTGTTTAGTGAAAATTCTTTAGATATAATTAGAAAACTTCTTAAATACAAGAAAAATACGCGAATGTAAAATGCTGCTATTGGAAACATATTAATCCAAATGGAGACAAGGGAAAGTTTCTAATTGGAGACAGTGTAAGTGAAACCGCGACGAAAGGCTTCCAAAACCTTGTTGAGTTGCTCTTGAATGCAGGATTTGTTCTTATTCCTGGTCTTTTCACCTTTCCTATCTAAAACAATAAGAAAATCTCTCCAAAAATTCATATTTCCGGGGTTTCCTATTGAAGTATTTGCAGACACTTCAGAAAAACCCTTTTTTCACGAAATAGGTAATTATTTCATTTTAAAACTTCACGTACAATTAACAATAAAGATTAGCACTTAATTTAAATAAAATTAGCCAGAAATATGACATAAATGTTAAACAAAACAAATAAAAACAGTCACCTCATTGTGTTTTTCATTGGAAAACATGGTCGAGTGATGAAAAATTCGATGGTGAAAAGGTAGACTTTTAATTTTTCTGAGAAATTAACAAATTAAAATTTGTGAATATTAATGGATTTTCGCTTTATTTGGAGCAAAATTAACTAAATAATGAAACTGTGGTATAGAAAATATATAACTATAATAATTTAGTACTGTATTTATCGTGAAAACAATGACGTTTCCATTTGGAGTAGCGAAAAATTTCCATTTAGAGCAGGTTTTGAATTAACTTAATTTACCCTACACTCATTCTCTTTTATTTGAAATTTATTTTAAACGAATTTGTTTTAAATTCGTTTGATTTAAAATTCAGAAACTGTTTTGAAGGTTATGTAGAGCATAACCTTCAAATGAGTTCAGTTTTTTAGTTTAACAATAAATTTAGAACTAATCATGCTCAATGTTCAAAGATTTTATCTCTCAAAGTATAACTATATCCTGAATTGTAACTTAGTTTTTTTTTTTATCTGGAGAAAAAGTTAATTCGAAAATTTTAGGTTATGGTAAATCTAATTTTAAACAAACTTCGAAACAGAAAGAATATTTATGGAGCGTTTGCTTAATTTTGAAAATAAATATTACAATTTTTAAGTATAGAAAAGGTTATTACAATAAACTTGAACATTATCTTCTCTGATCTGAGATTTTTTCAAGGTTAAGTTAAACATAACCTCAAATTCCTGAATAAACAAGAAAATTCGAGATTCAAGCGCACTGTTTAAAAGTGCTTCTTACTTTAATAGGTTGTTTTTCTGTGATCTTTTCTTTGAATCTAAGGTAGGTTAAGCCTAATGCCAGCTTCAGACTGGAGGTTTAGCCCAGTTCCCGAAGGTCGCAAAAAACTAAATAACAAGCAATTTCATTGATCTTTAAAAATTTAATGAATCATTTGTTCTTATAATCCAATCCTAAACAACAATTTTCTAAAAAAATCGTGCCTGATAAGGAATTAGAGGAGTTAAGCCAGATGGCTAATGCCCTAGGCACACTTACGACTTAAGCCGAGAGACGACTTAGTGGAAAATGATGGAAATGAAGTTTAACCATTATGTCGATTATAATTACGCTAAGCCGTCTCTCGGCTAATCCTCAGGTCTGTCAAGACCCTAAGTCTTAGGTCTGAAGCGCGTATAACCTCAAAATATCAGCGTATAACTAGGATAGCAAAACCTCTGATATTTTTGGAAAAATAATTATTTTTCCCTAATTTGGCTATATAACATTTAAACAAAAATATTTATCCAATTAAATACCCGGAATCAGGGACCTCTCGACATTTCATTTTTCCATATGTTTTTGCGTAGAGGCACTGAAGCCTATTGGCAAGTTTTTTCCTAAAGAGAATTAACTTATCAGTCTGATATATTTCGAAATCGTACATTAAGAGCTATCTAAAAATACATATTTCATAATGTCCGCCGAAATAATATAAGAACTAGGAGCAAATTTGTTTAAGTCGCGGTGCAATATCTGCAAATTTTTTACAAGGAAAAGTGAAAAATATCTTCACTTTTTATTATGCTTGATGGCCCCTGCCCGGAGTCATTACCTATAATCGGTCAATTGTCAATTTATAGGTTATTTCAAGATTTATTTACTTTTTCTACGCTTTATTATATATTTTTATACAGTTATTTTAATCTCTATTTTTATATTTTTACTGTTGCGCTGGAAATTCCATAATTTTATTAGCTGGAAATATATTTTTTTTATTTTCAGGTTAGGTTCTTTACATATATTGTTGTGTTTAAAACTTTTTTGATCAAATGACAGAATTTTCCGTAAATATTTTTAGTAAATTATTAAAGATGCTCTCATGTTATGTAATGTAAGCTTATATTAAGAAAAATGTATGTGAAATCTCAATGGGAGCTGCCCATAGCTACTTCACATAACCTCAAAATTTAATATTGAATGCAATATACTTGTATTGCTAATTTGCTAAACCCGGTCTTGCTAAATTTTTTTAAGTCATTTTTTTTTATTCAATGATTTAAATTTCATGAAATTATTCGTGAAATGATTTCGTGAAATTATTTGCGAGAGAAAATATATTATTGGTTATTCTAACCTCAAATTCTTAAATGGATCAATTTTAAAAGCTTCAGCGTAATATCTCAATAAAATAAGAGGTTTAATTAAGATTTCAACTTTTCAATGATCAGTTAGAAAATTTTCTGAATTATTATTATTTTTCAATAAGAACACGATTTATTTTAGAAGAAAATGTAAGGTTATTTAGGTTATGGAAGCTACAATATTTATTTTATTATACTTTGTCAACAAGCGTTAGTTTCTGATTTATTTTTATTTAAGGGACGAATAACATTTACAGTAAAATGCTCACCGTATTTCATTAAGTTACTCATTTTCATTGCAATTCTTACGCAAATTTTCCATTACCGTATTACCTTATCTCATACTCGGTGGCACTAGGTGAAAATAATATAAGAAAATTTAAGAAATAAAAAGAAAATTCGATAAACGGTGAACAAAAAAAAACTGTACGAGAAATTAATCATACAGTTTTTTACTTACCGTTTATCGCATTTTCATTTTATTTCTTCAATTTTCTTATTTTCACCTAGTGCCACCGAGTATGAGATAAGATAATTCGGTAATCGAGAATTTGCGTAAGAATTGCAATGAAAATACGTAAATTAACGAAATACGGTGATCATTTTACTGTCAATGTGATTCTGCCCTAAATCTCCAAAAAATATAAGAGATTTGATAAAAAAGCAAATAATATTAATATGTCGTAAGAATTTTTGGATGTTCCTGTGAATTATAAGAGAACCACATTGTGCTCTGAAAAAAGTTTCTTAAAGGAAATCACAAAAGTATTTTGAACGATATATATTAACACAGAACATTCTTATGAATTTTACATGAGAAATATTTTCTTCAAGTCACAAACAAGGCCCTGAAATCGCCTTTCTGCCCATTATGAACTTGTAAATTTGATTAAATGATTTTCTCCCCTGTAAATACATGGAAGAGATGAGAAATTAGATCAAGAAAATCTCAGTGGAATTATATTGCTAATTATCCTAATTTCCGACCCTCTGATGGCGGCATAAGTCATAAAGAATTGCTAATGAAGGAAAATTAAGAAAAATCACCAACTGCTCTATCTCTGTAGCATCGAGTATGGGCCTCCAGTCCTTCTGCTTCTTCCCGCAGACGTCGGCGGTACAGAATCAACCATCGGGTCAGTGGGGTGCGTCTCCAATTAATTATGGTCAATATTACAACATACAGCCACGCATTTCTGCAGAATCGGATAAAAGAAGTGCTGACACGGTTGGAAATGGGTAAGTGTTCCACAAATTAAAAGGTGTTTAATTTAGTAAAAAAAGGTAGAAAAGGCTCATGGTAATTCCATCCAATATTCATATAGTGCACAATTTTAGATTTTTAATAACCAAAATTGATAAAATAGTAATCAAAATAATTTGTTCTAATTTTAATTATTCTCCTAATGATATTATAAATCATTATTCCTACTTGGTTCTGGGTATAATATTAAACATATCTATTAAATAGTAGATTTTAAAGGAAATCAGAGGAAACAAGATAATTTTAGTATGAATTTAATTTTTTTTAATTAATAAGTAAATTGAATGTATCTTACATGCGGGACATTTTAGTTTCTAGGGATGACTTAATCACCTAATCTTCGTAAGCATTTCTTTAATTCTAACATTAGGGGAGACTGGGGCAAAAAGTCACAAAACGGATATTTTATTTTTTTACAAGCTACTCGAGCACTTCAAAAATTTCAAATTACTACAGTTTTATAGGAAATTTACCGCTCTACAACTTTGTGAAAGTAATTTTCCTCTATTTTGTAAGGAAATATTTTTATCGAACCAATTTCTCAAAGGTAATTTTGTGACTATTCTTAAAAATGCTGGAGCAAATAGTACCGGACATGGGGTATTATCATATTTTGTTTCGCTTTATTACGAGCTTCCGTATAAATTTAAAAAAATACCTAGAGGACATATTTTCATAGAAAATTTATTTATCTACACCTTTGTGAAACATCGTTTTCTCTGCGAGAAAAGTGAGAAAACGCGAAAAGCGCTTTTCAAGCTATTTTAGAAAAAAACACACAAAAGACTGCAAATCGTTTGACCAATGCAAACAACAAGCGGCAAGACATGGTAATGACGTTTCTTTTCGCCGTGAGACATCAGAAATTGCTTCGCTTTTTTTGTTACTTTTTGCCCCAAGTGACTATTTTTAATAAAAGGATTTCTGGAGAAAAGAACCTTTGTGAAATTCTAAAATAGATAGCGGATTCGTATTCAAAAAATCCAAATTATTTAGAAAATATTCACCAGTGCATCAATTTTGAAAAATAAAGATAATAATTGTTATCTTCTGTATAGAGGCACTGAAGACTATTGGCAAGTTTTTTCCTAAAGAGAATTGACTTATCAGTCTGATATATTTCGAAATCGTCCATTAAAAGCTATCTATAAATACATATTTCATAATATTCGCCGAAATAATACAAGAACTACAAGTAAATTTGTTTAAGTCGCGTTGCGATATCTGCAAAATTTTTACAAGGAAAAGTGAAAAATAGCTTCACTTTTAACGGCTTGATGAACCCCTGTCTCAACAAATATTCACGTTTCAGACGATTTCTGAGAAATGTCGTCACGCTGTTTGTCCGTCTGTCCGTCCGACTGTTGCTAACTCTAGAGGCCAAACGGTTAGAGATAGCGACTTGGGACCTTCGGGGGACCCTCGCCCTATAAGTCGACCCAAGGATCATTAACATGATCCTGATTTTCCCCCCACACCTCTCCTTCCCCTACAAAACTATGTTTTTTTTTGGATATGTTTTAGAGATTACCCAGGCGAACATTTCGTCCATATACGAAAATACCGTTGAATCATTCCTATTAACGGTTTTTCAAGGTCAAAGGTTAAAAAGACACTAGAGAGCGCATTTATCAAGCAAATGAGGTCATGTTTGGGGTCGTTGGAAAGGTCTTGGAATTTTCTATAAAACTGAACCGATTCCAATCGGTAATGAACCGGTTCACAGCCGATAAAAAATTCTTATCTGAAAATCAATCCTATTATTTTTAAAACTATTTTGGGGGATCTTTTAACAAATTTATGAATCGTTTCAAATCGGTTGAGAACCGGTAAATGGTAAAATGATGCGAAAGTATTTTTGCGGTATAGCATCTAAGTCACGAGTTTGAGAATTACGCAAAGCCTGGGACGCTTTGCCACCCCTTTTTTTTAATGAATTAGCAAAACAAATTAATTGTGAATTTGAATTGTATGATAATAAAGCTCAGTTCCATTTAAAATTAGGAGAAAAAACTTCAATTTTAAAGCTGCCCTAATTCAAATAAGTCCTACTTTCCTTTATTAAAAAATCTAATAAAAAATAGTTTAATTTTAGTTCATTTAAATTGTTTTAGTTTTTTTTAAACGAGTAACCCAGTAAAGAAAGATATTGATGTTTTAATGGGAGTCACTGAAGACTGGAAATTGATATCTTATTCCGTTTAAACTTCAGAACGATAATAAACTGAACGAAAAACTTATAAGACTGCCCCATCTTTGTGTTTGAACAACAAAAAAATTATTAATTTATCATTATCAATTCTAAAACAACTCTAGGAGCTTTAAATATTTTATTCGGTCACAGAAGTTCATTTATATTCTCCATAGAATGCCCTCGTTTTATTTTAATTTGTTAAGGTTTTTAGTCTTCTGACAAAAAGCAACGAAGCACAAAACTGAACTGAAATATTATTTTCTTCACATATATATTTTTTTAAAGGAGAATGGTCAAATCCGGTCCCGGAATCGCCACGAACGGGACCTATGTCAATGGATAGACATTGGTATAGGTAACAACTTTTGTTCTGGGACCAATGTTTTAAACTATGGAGGAAAAATTCTAGAGCATAAAAACTATTTCTTAGAAGGAAGAATGGTCAAAAGTATATATAGGCACCGATTCATCTTTCTCCAGAGATGAAAGTAGGCGCATTTTGCAGATACTGGTATAAGATTAAAAAAATTCTCGGGACCCAGGACGATAAACGCTGGCAGTCCTTGTAAAAAAGCCTCTATCTTTCCGATAAATCACTATTTTGACAACGAATTACGCAAGAACTGCTAAAGTGATCTTGATGAGATTCGGTATAGGGTCAGTGTATTACTTAAACTTTTTAGCCATGGATAACGCCTCCTCCCCCCACCCTCCTTTTCTGTAGCCCCCATACAAAATGAGATCATTTTACTTTATAACTCCTTTCTGAGAAGAGGTATTTTCAACAATCCTCACGAAAAACTTTTTGATCGAGCGTGATTGAACGAAAAAAAATGAATAAGTAATAACGTTAACAACCATTTTCCAGATTTTTTATATTTCATTTTTCACCTCATTAAGATCTGTTGATACGTGAAAGATAGAAACATATCCTCATTGTATAATCTAATTGGCATTAGTGATGATTTTTTTGATATTGTAATCAAGGTTTTGGAGTTGCTTCTCGATTTATTGTCTACAGAAGTTGTACTAATATGCAATTCAGTGGATTTATAACAATTTATGCGAAGGAATTCTTTTTATATTGGGACTATCAGATAAGTGGGATAGGGGGTGGTATGTTAGTTAAAGAGTATTTCTTAAGCTTTGTTCCCATAACGAATTTCAGCTTTCTACCTCCTCTCAGGAAGGAATTATAAGGTAAAATGTCCTCATTTTGTATGGGGGCTACCAGAAGGGATGATGGACAAAGAGTTCGGTATGTATGGATAAAAAGTTTTCTTTAAGCCTTGTTCGCATGCCGTATTTCAGCATTGTACCTCTTCTCAGAAAGAAGTCGTAAGATAAAATGACTTCATTTTGTATGGGGGCTACAAGAATGGAGGGTGGGGGGAGGGGGTGGTATTCATGAATAAAAAGTTTAAGTAATACACTGACCCTATCCCGAATTTCGTCAAGATCGCTTTAGTCGTTCTTGAGTAATTCGTTGTCAAAACAGCGATATTTCGGAAGGATAAACGCTTTTTTACAAGGACTCCCAGCGTTTATCGTCCTGGGTTCCGGCAATTTTTTAATCTTATATCAGTACCTACAAAATGCGCCTACTCTCGTTTGTGGCGATTCCGGGACCAGCGCCCATATAGTTTTGACCATTCTCCTTTCTCTAAATTATTGTAGACCTCTTAAGTCTTTAAAAACTAAAATTCTAATAATTGCTCAGAGGCAAAATGACACATATCCTATGCTTTAGCCATAGGATATGTGTCATTCTGCCTCTGAGCTCCACAATTATAATATCTTTTATTGATTTAATTGAAGCATTTTTTTCAGGGTAAAATTACACTTTCCATCTCTTTATTTTGGATTTAATTAATTTCATCAATACTTTTAAATGAATTGTTTTAGTCATAGGTGTAAAGGGTTGAAACCACCCCAAATTTTAACCCTTTAAGAACAAAAGGGTCAGAAATTGGAGGTCTGACTTCTTAGAGCAAAACATAACTTTCGAAGGCCGTAAGAAAAAAATATGGGAAACTGGTGTCCCTATTGTTCTTAAAGGGTTAAAGGAAGCCTATCTTAGTTTTATTCATTGAATGGTTTCTGAAAATAAAGAAAATTTCTGAAATATAATAAGCTTTGAATATAAAATTTTTTTGTCAGAATTTTCTGTATAAATTCATTATCCCAACAGATTAGGTGTTGGTAGCAACCAAGTCGTTTATTGTTCCTTTTTGCCGTCTATGGCTCTTCCCTATCCGGGTGTCTTTCTCATGCCGAAGTCCTTACGGAGATCACTCAATGATTCAGGTGCAAACATTGCAATAAAAGCTCTATAAGATATCCCCCTTACTGAAATTCTCAACTTTGCATTTTAAGAGAGTATTCCAGTGGATCGATTGTATGCTAGCTTGCCAAGTGGCCTTGCATCATCAGCAATTGCCGGTGGAATTGAAAATGAGGAGACAATTTGTGAGCATGATGGCACAATTTCTTGCCGCACTGGAAAACAGTGTATCCCAGAAAAGAGTTGGTGTGACTGCAAGGTGGATTGTCTGGATGCTAGCGATGAATTGATGTGCTCTTGTCGCATGAGACTGAATTTGAATAGAATCTGCGATGGATATTTGGATTGTCCCTTTGGCGAGGATGAAATGGGATGTTTTGGCTGTGAACCCTTTTCTTTCTCTTGCTTCGATACTCCAGGAGATTTTCAGAGATATGGACATGGAGAATCTTTCCTCTGCTACACGGCAAAGGACAGATGCGATGGCGTTAACAACTGCCTTACGGGAAAGGATGAGAGGGATTGTGCAATTCTGGCGAGAAATCTTGAGAGTCATTCTGAATTCTTCTCATCAAATTCTAAAGGAGTTCTCTTCAAGTAAGTATTCTTGGTGTTCATTAGTAGTCAGCCAATTTTTTACAATGAAATCTCATGATAATAGCGCAAGAAATGTGACAGACAAATTCAATATGTTAATTTACTCTATTATGAATTTTCTTACAGGAGCTTCATTGTTCGTTTTAACCAAAATAATGTGTTTTTCTATTGAAAAAAAATGGCTTTGTCTTTCGCGTAGTTTTTTGCTATATGCTTTAAAGTAGGGGAAAGTGCCCATGCTTGATACGATCCAAGCTTGATAATAACTATTTTTTTCCTACGTTAATCGATAATTGTGACTCATAGAAATATATTTTAATAGCTGGTCCTAAGACTCACATTTCCTAAAAAAAAATAGGATCCCAACTCTTTTTTCCTAGTTTTAGGAAGCAAAAATCAAAAATGGGTCCAAAATTGTAATTTCGATACATGATATTTCATAAGTATTTCTTAATTAATGTCGCTGTTCAGGAAAACTACTATCATAGGCACATAGAGGGTTCATCAGTATTAATATTTATGTAAAAATATTTTTACTTGGGGACACTGTTTTTGTGAGTGGTGGCAAATTCATAAATTCTACCTGTGTCCATCCTATATTTTAAAAAAGGTCCATGAATGATAATTTAAATGTGGCAACTCTATCATTAGATGTGATTCTTTCATAATTACACCTATTGTAATCCTCCAATTTTATCGACAATTGACATAGCTTTCTACCCTGTTACCTGAATTTTAAGGTTGCAGAGTGACATTTTCATGGACTCAAAGTGAAAAAAATGGTTTTCGCTAGCGCCCTAATGTCATAAAAACATGGCTTAGAAAAATTATATAAAAGTGATTTTAAAACTAAAAACCAGTCGTACAAACGATTTAAGCAGATAGATTAGAGTTCCGTCTAAATATTGATGTGCATTTTTTTGTATCCGGTGAAATTTTTACAGTGAAAATGGGCCTCCGAATTGTCGAATCAATTATTATACAGGAAGGCCAAGGACCCAACTTGTATAAAAATCGCCACTGAATTTCCATTTTCTTCTTGAGGAAAATCTAAGATTTTTCAGGAACTATTTGAGGTGGGATTATGAACCTAATAAGTCAGACATTTTTTTGTCATAGTGGAAGAATCGCTTCGGTTTGTGTGTTAATCAGAAAATAATCACAAACCTTGAAAATCATTTTACAGTATCAAGCATTTGCACTTTCCCCTATAGGTGTGGCCTATATTTTTTATATATGAGTTTCTTTAGGCCTCTTTGTCAATTGCACTGGCATAAGTGCGTCACTTTAAATGCAAACAGCCTCCCATCCTAAATTAATAATCAATATTTGAGCGCTTATACTTAAGAAGGTTAACAGCTCTTTTATAGGGCGTTACCAAAAAAATAGGCGGGGCTTACTTAAAAGGTTAAATATTCAAAAAAAAAATCAAAAATAAAACGTCGCTGGAGAAAAGTTTAAATAGACAAATAATTCTAAAATAAACTATTTATATAACGCATTTTTTATTTTGTTAAGAAGGTATTTTTAAACCGTTAGAGTCCTTTTCTAAAGTACTTTTAATTCTTGTTTTAGTAATAATATTATAATTAAATCGCTAAAGAAAAAAACCTTTCAAGGTCATTTTAAAGACGTATCTCTCTAAATAACGCCTTTTCGACTTTTTTACATCATTAAAAAAAAGGTCAAAAAAATAGTAATACAGAGCTGTCTCGCTATATGCACAATTTGGGTACTTTTTTTGACAGTTCTCTCTCTGAATATGCACAACTTTTTTTGAAATTCCCAACGGTTTTTTTTTCTTTTAATAAATTACCATTTTTTTATTGTTCTAGAATTTCCCGTGTTATTTTAAATATAATGCTCAACGCACAATAACTTTTGTTTACAAATATGTTTTCAAAATTTCCTATGAGAGAAAACGAGATAACTAGATCTCTGTTTCGTTCACTCTCATTAAAATGTCATAAACATGTTTACAAAACAAAAGTTATTGTGCGTTGGACATAATATGAGACAGAAAAAATAAAATTAAGAAAATTAAAAACAAGAAAAATTAGTTGCCAAGAAAATAATTTTCTTTATTACTTTGTCAAAATGTAAACAAATTGATTTTGAATGCAACCGACACAAAAGCTGTGCATATAGAGAGTGTGCATATAGAGAGACAGTACTGCATGAGAAAGAATAATATAATTTGAAAATATTCTTTAATAAAAATTTTGGAAAAAACATCGCACGTTACACAGGAAATGGCTGATGTAACTGGTGATTCGAACCCGATACACTTGCATTATGGAACAAGTGCTCTATAACCTAATCCATTTTATTAAACTTTTCTTCATTTCTTTAATCAGGAATTTTTACTGCTTGAACACAAAAAAGAGCAGTTATATAATACACACTTTTTTCAACTTGTGACACGGCTGTAGTCAAGGTGAATATTTCGTTCTTGGACACCTATGTTCGAAAACCATTTCGATATCGAATTTTCGAATAATAAAGTTTAATCACTTTGGTGAGCCCATTTTTCAACTGATTTGCTTAAATTTGGATTTTTTTCGGAAGATATTTAAATTTCCAACTCGTAGGCTAAGTGTGCCAAATTTCGGCATAGTTGCATATAAGCACCGAAGTCCTAAGTTTGAAATACAATATTTTTAATTCGTATTGATATTTTTTGTTACTTCCTTTTCGGGAGGCTTGTGTGGAACCTTGAAAACTATTTTATCATCTTTGTTTTCTTTAAATCACTTCCTGAAATATTGAAAAACTAATAAAAATACAAACATTGCTTTGGGTAGTATTCCGGCCACTTTGTGTGAAATACCGGCCACCTTTTTTCTGACCACCTTTTGTGAAGCAATGGATTGAAAATTTCAAAACGTCATACGGAACGAGTTTAATATTTTGTTTAATAGGTTTATATGACCCACAAGCCCTGAGATCTTCCGTGTAATTTGTCCTGAAGACCTGAAGAATAGCATCTCAAATTTACGCGCAGATTCCCGTAGCAATTTACCCTTCCTGAACTCTTCCAATGCCTTTTTGAAAAAAAAAATTGAAAAAAAAAACATAAAATGAATAAGAAATTTAGGAAAGCAAAAGATGTTGCCGGAATAGGCAACACTACCTCACCGGATAGATGCTCACAAAGTATATACTTTTTTACGTGAAATACAGGATCCAACTGGTAAATTTTACCCGAAATTTAAAGATTGATTCACTATTAACATAAACAGAAATAATATTTAATGAAAACTAATCAATTTTCATGTAAAACACCGAATGAAAACCTTCTGCACTTCACCATAAATCACAAGACTGCTAGAAATACAATCGATCTGTCATATTTTTTGTGAGACTCTTTCCACACTGAGTTTTTACAACACAATTTAAATTCAAATTATATCTAAAATTGAGCGGTCTTTGTGTTAATACATCCTAAAATGAATAAATATTTAAAAGCGAAATGAATTCATTGACTATTCGAAGATTACATACATAATTTTAATTAATTTATTTGCATGGCCGAAATTACACTCTAAGTGGCTGAAATTAGAAGCTGGTCGAAATTTGGCACACTTCCAATATGTTGCAGTTTCTTATTTCGAAATGTTTTTTTTTTTTAAATTTATCAATCGATTTAATCGGTAGTAAAGCGGTATGTATAGCCAAAAAGCATGCGAAAAGATAATACACGGATAGCTCTTTCTCGTGAGTTCGAGCACACCGCAAAGATTGGACGCTTTGCCATCTCTTTCTAACTATCACTCCCACAATTCTTTGTAATTTAAAGGAGAATTAGACTTTTTTAGTTATTTAAACACTGGTAAAAATAAAAGGATCACAGTGATCCAAATTTGATCCTTGTGTAAAGGATGGACCAAATTTCATACTTTGAATGCACATTTATCATAATAGAACATATTAATTTGATCCATCCTTTGCAAAAGAATCAAATTTGGATCAATTTGATCCTTTTATTTTTACCAGTGAAATAGCAAATGAGATTGCTAAACATCCCGACTGATCAGTCTGAGTATTGTAAACTAACTTCCAGAAATCACGAGGGATCTTGGTATCCAGTTTGTGGTGAAGCTTCTCAGTGGACCAAAGAAGTCTGTCCAGAAAGCAAGATGAAGTCCAGTGATTCTCCTTCCTTTCGAACATCCTTCCTAAATTTACGTCTCTCTGGGCCATTTTTGCGTGAAGCTAAATCTATGGCAATCACCGATGGCTCCTTCACTTCCTCCTGCGCAGAAAAGGTTCTGGAAGTGGAGTGTGAGCCAATGAAGTGCGGCATAAAGTATCATGATAAATTGGCGGATGATATTCCCGAAGGTGCTTCAAGTCGAGTTGTGGGTGGTTTGGGGTCAGGGCACTTCGCGTGGCCATTTATTGTGGCCATCTACAAGAATGGCGTGTTTGTGTGCGGTGGAACAATTGTTAATCCACATTGGGTGAGTTTTGGACAGATTTATTGCTGGCAATGCAAGTGATCTGCCTAATAAGACTCCGGAACCTGTCCGGATGAAAGTATTTTTGACTTGTACCTTTGGCCTTTTTTTTGGTTCAGATTATAACTGCTGCTCACTGTGTTCATCGCTTCGAGAGGCACTTCTTTGAGGTGAGAGCTGGAATGCTGAGGAAACACAGCTACTCGCCAATAACCCAGATCACCAAGATCTCACATGTGATATCCCATCATGAGTACGACAAGAATGGTGAGTTCTTTTTTGTACCATCGAGATCGAGAGTGGATGGTGTGAGTTTCTTGCCCATTGACTTTCATAATCTGCAAAGTATGCGAGTACTTTTTGTCCAATGACGATGTATAAAAAAAAACCCATCCGATATTCAAGAAACAACTTTCAATTTCAGTTTTGTTTTGTGATTAATTGGAATATTTTAGGTGGACCAAATGAGAAGTAAATAAGGTATTTATTCAAGTGGAATTTGAAGCTTAAATGCCACTGAACGATAAATCAAACCATCTTAATTTTTGAGTACATGAAAAGTAATACCCAAAAATGTGACAGGATTAAAATAAAACCAGTTTTTCTATAAAATACTTTTAGCTAAAAATTGCAATTTTTGGCTTAATTTGCCCAATTTTTCAAAATTATTTAGATATGTTAGCTAAAATATTACTAAGCTGGTTGGTAAATATTCTTTATTTAAATGACTTTGCGAAAAAAAGGATTTTGTTGAGTCCAATTAAAATTAAAATTTTATTATTTATTTAAAATATTCATCTCAATTTCAGCAAGATAGGGTAAGTGTGCCAAATTTCGGCACAGTTGCATGCAAGTGACAAAGTCTCAAGTTTGAAATGCAATATTTTTAATAAAAATTGAATATTTTTGTTACTCTTTTATAAGGACTGTTGCTTGGAACCTTGCAGACAGTTTATCATCTTTATTTTCTCTGAAATCATTCTAAATACATTTTAAAATGAGAAAAAATGTAGACATGGAATTAATTGCCTATTTCGGCCACCTTCATTCTCATAGTTCCTTGCCATTCCAGAATTCTTTCAATGTCTTTTTCAGATCATCTTGTTTGTCGAAGCGACATTTTTTGTTATTTTTTTGCATTGTACAATCTCAAGAGTATCTAAAAACTAAAAATTCATGGAAATTCAAGGAACAAAAAATACAGTAGACTCTTTCAAATTCGGGCATTTGGGACCGAAATGTTAACCAAATTAGAGAGAAATTCGGGCAGCAAATTGTTTGAAATGCAACGATTTTTTGTTCATCTGCATACTCATATTCAGTTTACATACTCATTGCTATTATAAATTTCATGAAAACCCCTTAATAATGCAAAATCACATCAAAGCTAAGACAAATTATAGCAAATTTGAACATATTTGCTTCATTTGATAATCATAATAAAACTTGAAAAATGTCAATAAACTTTTTTCGAATTTAAGTGCCGCCCCTAATTAAAAAGTAGCCCGATCTTAAAAGAGCCGAATTAGTGAGAGTCTACTATATGGGCGAAATTGCAAGCTGGTCGGAATTTGGCACACTTACCCTACATTTCTTATTTACTTGCCAAAATAACATAAAGTCTTATTTAAAATCCTTAAAAACAATCTTTTAACTCTTGTGCATTTTTTACTTAATAAAAAAAATTAATGGCTCATTTACGATTTTTTAAAAACATTGAGCTAACATTAAAAAACAACGGGAAATCAAATAAAATGATTTTCTTAATAAAGTGATTCAATGTCCAGAGTCAAATGCGAGTAATTAAATAAATATTCAGCTCTAGGATATCAGTAAGTTTCCCATTGAAATGTTCTAACAAAATGCATAGGGGAAAGCACGCTACCTTCAGACAACTCAAGCTTCGAACAATTCATTTTTTCTTTCAACGCGTTTTTTGATTAATTTAAACCATTATTATATTATAAATGCTGAATGAAAAAAAACATGGATCAAATCCATTAAGATTATAGAAAAAAAGGGGTGGCAAAGCGTCCCAGGCATTGCGAAATGCTCTAACTCGTGACTAAGATGCTATATACCTCAAAACTACTTTCGCATCATTTACCGTTTATTTATTTATTTATTTCGTTAATTTACGCATTTTCATTGCATTTCTTAGACAAATTTTCAATTACCGTATTACCTTATCTCATACTCGGTGGCACTAGGTGAAAATAATATAAGAAAATTGAGGAAATAAAACTAAAATTCGATAAACGGTGAGCAAAAAAACTGTAAAAAAATTAATCCTAGAGTTTTTTTTGCTCACCGTTTATCGCATTTTTCTTTTATTTCTTCAATTTTCTTATATTATTTTCATCTAGTGCCACCGAGTATGAGATAAGGCAATACGGTAATCGAGAATTTCCGGAAGAATAGCAATGAAAATGCGTGAATTAACGAAATACGGTGAGCATTTTACTATCAATGTGAATTATTTATCGGCTATGAACCGGTTCATTACCGGTAAACTATTTTTAATTAAATTTTTTGAAAATTCTTTAAAATGAAGTTTTTCTCCTAATTTTAAATGGAACTGAGCCTTATTATCATACAATTCAGATTTACAATTGATTTGTTTTGCTAATTCATTTTAAAAAACGGGTTGAAAAGTGTCCCAGACTTTGCGAAATGCTCGAACTCGTGACTTAAATGCTATACCGCAAAAGTACTTTCACAACATTTACCGTTTACCGGTTCTCAACCGATTTGAACCAATTCATAAATCTCTCAAAAGATCCCACAAAATAGTTTTAAAAGTAATAGGAATGATTTTCAGATAAGATTTTTATCGGTTATGGACCGGTTCATTACCGATTGGAACCGGTTCAGTTTTATAGGAAATTCCAAGACCTTTCCAACGACCCCAAACATGGCTCCATTTGCTTGATAAATGCGCTCTCTAGTGTCTTTTTAACCTTTGACCTTAAAAAACCGTTATTAGGAATAATTTAACGGTATTTTCGTAGGGGGAGGTGGGGCTACATTGAGCTGTGGGGCTACATTGTTATACGATTTTTTCTCATATTTCCAATGACAACTGAGTATTAAAATGATGTAATTTGGATACACAAAATAATTGTGGATCTAAATAAAATAATTTTAAGGCCCAGCTTCATTTAGAAGTAGGCGAAAAGTCGTATAACAGTCTAGCCCCACAGCTCAAAGTAGCCCCACCTCCCCCTATATGGACGAAATTTTCGCCTGGATAATCTCTAAAACATATCGTCGGTTGCGTCTACCTCTGTCGTATCTGCATTTTTTTGTGTCAGCATTTCACGCAAGAGGGGACGTCTGTATTGTAGCTTGTCCCGAATGCAGATACAAAACAAATGCAGATACGACAGAGGTAGACGCAACCGACGATATCCAAAAATGAAAAGAAATCGAACGATGCGTTTTCGAGTAATCCCAAAAAAGCCTGGTTTTTTTGTGGGGAAGCGGAGAGGTGGAGGAAAAGTGAGGGGCATGTTAACGATCCTTGGGTCTACTTATGGGGGGTCCCCCGAAGATCCAGAGTCGTTATCTGTAACCGTTTGGCCTCTAGAGCTGGCGACAGCTGGACGGACAGACGGACAAACAGCGTGACGACATTTTTCAGAAATCGCCTGAAACGTGAAGATTTGTTGAGAAAAGTTGTCTACGGGGCGTGGAAGGTGGAAATTTTGGGGGGAGAAAAAATCGAGGGATTATAATACTGCTCTCTCCGTGGAGTTCGAGCAGTAATTTAGTTGTCCGAAGCTTAAAACATACGAAAATATCACGCTTTCCCTTATAATATCTTATACATCCGTAAAGTGCAAACTTGAATTTCTTATAAATTTGTTTAAATATGAGTATATTTATTTTTCAGTCTTGTATATATATGTATAAACATCCTGTGACATCCTTTCGAATTACGTTAATCCTAGGTCTTTCCATTTCGGATTCTGTGATAAATTTCGACATATAACAGGATTTTCTCAAAATACTTGCGATATCCATAACATAAACCGGAAATTGAAAACTCTAGCTTATAAAAGAATTTCCTTAGTGTATTCATAGAGAGAGAATTATATTTCAACAGTCATGCCAGAAGAAATCACATTTTCTACCTCTCATGTCGACTTTATGTTTACACGGAGGAGGAAAATGCGAGGAAGAGTATGGGATTCTCTTTAAGCATCAGAAAATCCTTCTGTTTTTCCTCATTCCACTTTTTTGCTACATAATCTTGCTTAAAGGGCACAATTTATATTATGAAAAATACCTCGTGTAAGGAAGTCTTTGTGCGACAAAGTTTAATGGATTTTTCGTTTGTGGTGAAATATTTTCCCATTCATGACACTTTAAATCATTTTAAGCTCATTTTCGTTGTCCTTTTAACCTTTCATCTTGACCTTCAAAGTGTACAAAACCCTTAGAATACCCTCTGGCTGCTTACTTGTACGGGAAAAGTCCTAATTGATGCTGTGTGTTCGAGTGAATCCTTCTGTTCATCCTTGACTCACATCTCAGATGAAAGTCCTTGGAAGAGAAAGTGAAGAGGATTTGTTGTTTTTTTTTTTATTATTAATCTCTCAATAGCAATGCACAACGATATTGCTCTTCTCCGGACGGATATTCCACTCCAGTTCAATAAATACGTACGACCAATTTGTCTCCCTGACTTTGGAAGAACTTCAAAGGACAGTGATTGGATTTGGGCGCCTAAGCCTGGGACTCTGTGTACTGCTCTAGGTTGGGGAGCTGTAAGGGAGAAGGGTCCAGCTTCTGACCAACTTCAGGAGGTTCAGATTCCGATTTTACCAGAGTGCAAGGAAGAGCTAGACAACATCGGAAGGAGTTTGTGTGCTGGGGAGAAAGCTGGAGGACGCGATGCGTGCCAAGGTAAGGATTGGAGCGATTGGAGAAAACAAAGTAATAATTTTTGTAGGACTCATATTTCCCGCCTTAGAACAATAAATGCTCTACTAAGGCAACCCTAACCATTTGAGACGTAATGTCTTATTTTTGGGCCGGCGTTTCTAGTGGTTGAGAAGACGACTTTATTAGGTTTAGTCGATCAAACGATCTCAATGAGAACAGAGGTCAATTCTCAATGAAAGGTGAAGGTGGTTGGATTGTATAAAGAGGTCAAGACATTTTTACCGAAAGCTAAGACTCGCTTTAATGCAACTAAATTTGACCTGATCGTTGTCATAAGGGCTGTGTTATTAAGAAAGGGAAATTTAGCCGTATTCTAAAATAATCTGGGGAATGGAATATGGAAGACAAATAGAATATCACCTAATTCTAAGACCCCATTAACAATCATTGCCGAAAACCGAAAATCGATATCCATAATCGTTTTCTCGGGAGTAAACCGAAATATTTAGCAAGAAACGCTTTTTTGAACCTATGTTGACTTCTAGGATGATTAATGACTTGCATCTCTTCTTCAAAACTCTTGGGACTTGAAAGACAAAATATTCAAATATTCGAATTTTAATTAAATAGTGCAATTTGTACTTGTGTGTACTTGTAGGGTATTTAGGGATTTATGAGAAAAAGTGGAAAGCTTCAGGGAATTTAAAGAGATAATTTGTTCTAGGAAAACATTCTTAGATTCCTTCTTTAACACCAACAACCTAGGATGTACCGTTATTGAGATAAAACAAGTTTCATAATGATCTTCATCTTATGATATCTCAGAAACTTAACATTATGGACAAGTTTCTTCGAAAGAAATATTCAGAAGCCCCTGAGGAACAAAAGTGTACTCATCATTTTCCATTCCATGTTTGATTATTGCACATTGTTAAATCTTAGCTGAAATTTTAAATTTTTCTAATTCTAATTCTAATTTTTCAAGGGAAGGATCATTTTAGAGTTCAACATATTGGTAAATTATTTAGATATGGCTCATCCATGCAGTATTCACGTTATTATTTATATTTGCATTTAAAATAAAAAAGAACAACTTTGGATATAGTTATAGGGGAAAGCGGGATACCTTCGAACGACTGGCTGAAGCTTCGGACAACTCAATTTCTTTTCTATCTCCTTAATGGAGCTTTCTAGCTATTATATTACTCCCTCCGTTCCGAAATAAGTCGTACGTTTGGCGAAAAATTAGGGATTAAGGAATGGTTTCAGAGAATGTTTTTGTTATTTGCAAATATCTTATGTATGAACTGTCCTCCATGTTCAAGGATAATATGGGGATCCTTTCACGATGGTAAGTTGAGGAATCGATATGTTGAAGTTGTCCATTTTTCGCGTTTTTTTCAAAGAGCTCCGGTAGATAGTTAATTACTAAACAATGGACTGTGATTAACATTACAGGCTAGAATTTATTCTAAATTTTTAGTATGCACAAGTAGAGCTCAACAGTTATAACCGATATGGCATATTTTTATTGCTCAAATTTTGCAGAATGAGCAATAAAAGGAACATCGTTTTCTACGTGTTCGAATATCTGGATGCAAAATGGTGCGAGATAGGGACTTGGGACCTTCAGTGGACCCCCATAAGTTGACCCTGGGACAATTTATATGTTTCTCTAAAACATATACAGAATTGAAGAAAAAAATCGCACGACGTGTTTTCGAGCAATCCCAAAAAACATGATTTTGGAGGGGAAGGGGAGGGGTGGGGGCAAAATGAAGGACATATTAATGGTCCCGAGGTCAACTTATGGGGGGGGGGTCCCCCGAAGGTCCCAAGTCTGTATCTCTCATCATTCTGCACTCATTTTAGATTGAAAATAAAACGCCTAAAATAAGACATTTTTAAGACATTCGTTCCTCAACATACCATCAAGATTGGATCCCAATTTTAGTACTGGACATTAGCAATAATTCTTTACAAGAGATAATTGTTGATACACAAAACATTTACCAACAAACTTTCCCTTAATCCCAATTTTTCCCAAACGTATGACTTATTTCGGAACAAGAATTTTTCCCAAACGTACGACTTATTTCGGAACGGAGGGAGTATAATATTATAATGGGTCAAGTTTATTAAAAATATATTGAAAAAATGAGTTATTCGAAGCTTGAGTCGTTCGAAGGTAGCGCGCTTTTCCCTAATCCTTGGAAAAAGCCGTGACCTAAAATATAAGGGCACAAAAACTTTTTATTGTAATTGGGAAAATGACCGGCTTATGCATCGAATGGTGTGGGCTCCAGACTGTCGCGAGCTATCCATTCTACACCAGACCCCAGGGAGTCAACAAATCGATCTTACGATGGTGATAAAGACCATAATTTCCCAAATTTAAGTATCAGTGTCGAAGTCAAATTCTCGTAATCGTAAAGTATTACTTCTCTTCGGAATATGACAATTTCGTATGAGCACCGCTAGGAGAACTAAAATCGAAAAATCAATTTTCAAAATTTCGATGTCGAATTTCTTGAAATTTACCATTTTCAATTTCCGTGAAATTTGGATAAGTTATAGCTATGCTATCTTAACTGGGCTAGAATCTTCAAAGCTATTTTACAGTAGACTCTCGCTAATTCGGCTATTTTAAGATCGGGCTACTTTTTAATTCTGGCGACAGATAAATTCGAAAAAATTTTGCTGACATTTTTCAAGTTTGATTATCAAATGAAACAAATATATATGCTCAAATTTGCCATGGTATGTCTTAGTTTTAATGTGATTTTGCATTATTAAGTGATTTTTATGAAATTTACAGTATGTAAACTCAATATGTGTATGCAGATGAATAAAAAATCGTTGCATTTCAAATAATTTGACGCCCGAATATCTGTCTAATTCGGGTGACATATCGGTCCTAAATGCCCGGATTTGAGAGAGTCTATTGCACATTGTACGTTTTTCAGTTTTCTTTATTGGGATTCTCTACAATTAAACAAACCACACAAAAAAATATTTTGTAAAAGTGTTCGTAAATGTTTGTGAATTCCTATGGGGGACTTACGAAATGTTCGTAAATCGTGTAACCCACAAACAAGTTCGTAAAAGTTTGTCCTTTTTTCACAAACATTGTTCGTAACATGATCACGTGACGAGTATTTTTTGTACTTTTACAAACTTTTGTTCGTAAATGTTCGTAAGCAAATAAAAAATGTTCGTAAAATTTTGTCATTTGTTCGTAAATGTTCGTAAAATGTTCGTCAGTGAACAAAAAAATTACGAACAAATGACAAAATTTTACGGACATTTTTTGTGTGTTTACGAATATTTATGAACAAATGTATGTAAAAGTACAAAAAATACTCGTCACGTGATCATGTTACAAACAATGTTTGTGAAAAAAGTGCAAACTTTTACGAACTTGTTTGTGGGTTATATGATTTACCAGCAATTCGTAAATCCCCCATAGGAATTCACAAACATTTACGAACATTTTTACAAAATATTTTTTTCTGTGTAGTAATAAGCCTAAATAAACCTATGATAGCTGAGATTATTTACAAGCGATCATAGTTAATTTTACTCACTCAGTTCAACCATCGAGATCAATTTTATCAATGTATAAATCCTAATTCACAAAGTTCTACTTATTATTGAAGTTTCGTTTATTCCAAATTTCGAACATGACTGTAAAGAATCTCAACTACCATAAGCTTATCTAAGGTTATCACTGATTTTTAAATTATTTTATTGAATAACTCAAAATCATAGAGAAATTCCCCTACAATTAGGCGACAGCGGAGGACCTCTGCTCTGTCAGAGTGCGACAGATCCACAAGAATGGTACTTGGCTGGAGTTATCAGTCATGGGGAAGGATGCGCTCGACCTAATGAGCCAGGAGTGTACACAAGAGTTGCCCTCTACCTCGAGTGGATTCACGGGCATATAAACTCAGCCACTTTGCCAAATCAGCAGCCCAGGCAAGTGTGCCCTGGTTTCATTTGCATCTGGGGTGGACTAAGATGCATTCCCAAGAGTTACCACTGTGATCAGCAAATTGATTGTCTCGTAAGTTTCCCTTTTATTGCCACTTTCCTCGTCTGATATCGAGCTGCAATGTGAGACTGGTATTTACATGGACCTTTTTGCAGGGTGGAGAAGATGAAGTGAATTGTGAATATAGTGAAGAAATTGGAGCTTCTTGGAATGAGACCATGATAGAAATCAATTCCAGTGAGAGTGAAGAAGAAGAGTTGGATTACAAAATTGAGTTTTTCACCTGTTTTACGTGAGTAGGAATTGATTTTCATTGAATGTTGAAAGGATGAAATTTGAGGGGCTTTGTTCTTATCTATAGAGATATGTTCAAAGCCTGTATTATCAAAGAAAACTTTTCTAATGTCTACGAAAATTTTCCACGTGGCTTTGGCAATTATTTTATGGGAAACTTTAATTATCTCCCTATTATGTACTGATATCCATTTGAAAATTTAAGGGTAAAATCCATTGCTTAATTAATGGGACTATAGCGATTAATCAAAATTTGCATTTTGGTGCGTTCTCATACTTCTGTCTCTTGCATAAATCATTCGCAATTAATAAATCATCAGCTTTTAGTAAAATTCATTGCACGTGAAAACAACATAATCAATCAATTTCACTCTCTGCAATTTTAGCTCTAAACCTAAACCATTCTAAGCAACAAATCCATTGTGGATTCTTTTCGCAGCACTTTTTCTTTCATTTTTTTCCGCATAACAGCTTATCGCAATAATGGGGTAGATATTTTGTGTTTTCTTGTGAATTTATCTTTCAAGAAAAAAAAAACTTTGAAGTCACTTGAGAGGCTCAGTACTAAATCCATTTCCTTTGTATAAGAACCGAGTGAATTAAAATAGCAAATCTTCTCTCAACGTACTTTTGCCTTTACCATTTGATGTCAAATATGGGACAGCTAAAATTGTTATCCAGATAATCCAGCTTAGATTATAATGCTCCTTTCTGGAAAAATTATTTATTTGTTTGTTGGATTTTTCTTGCTTTTTAGTGTTTGTCCTACATTTTATTTATTTAGAATTTTTATTTCCCCACAGAGTTTGCTTTTACAAAAATTTCAGATGTTTTGTTCCCATGGGACTATTTTAAGTTTTAAAGGATAGATTTAATTCAATTTTTTTATGACCATGGAAAATTGATTGTTCATCGGATGATTGAAGCCAAATATTTATATAAATTCGCCCAAACCCTTTTTTTCTTTGAAATATAAACCATTAAACTTTAAACTAAACCTCACATGTCCTTAAAATATCAGTTTTGAAACTTGGCTGACAAATGACTACTAAATAATTTCCAGAACGCAATCATTCCCTCTTTTCTTAAGCCTAAAATGGGTTTAAGTTGATCCTCTGGTACTGTATATATAATCCATAAAATATAGCGGTAAAAAATCGGATAAGACTTATGCAAGGAACACCTAATAAGCCCTATGCGTAAATAGTTCGGTCCTATTTTAGAAATATTCCCGAAGGATCATCTGAGTCTATTTGGATCTTCAGACTATACACCAATATCTTAAATTTATTTATTATTTTCGTGTAAGGAAACTGAATGTTCGTAAAGAAAAACAAATTTTCAAACTCACTGAATTTTATTGGCCTGAAGTGATCCATTTTTTTTAACAAATTAATTACTGTTGAAATGATTTAATGATTTAAAATCAGTGTTTTGAAATCAACGGTCGATAAATTGTGGACTATAGAGCGATAGCCTATAGCGGGGCTCTACTGTATTCTTTCTTTCATTTAGAATCATGATAGAAAAAGAATTTTAGCAATAATATTAAAGAAAATTAGTAAGATTACGATAATATTAATATATGCGCAAGAACCTTACCTACTGCGATGCTTTTTTCTAACTCCGTTGAATTCGATCAAACTCGGATGCTCATTTTAAGGAAAACTTTAATGCAGTTGTGTTATGTGAAATATCCAAGACAATTATGAAACCATTCCGTGAGGTCTTCAGCAGTAACAGTGTAGCTCTTTCCAATGAAAAGGATTTTGGTTTATGCTTGCTGAGCTCTGGATGACGCTGAAGAAAATTCCAGAACCAAACGTCTCCGGGTCTTACATCTGTAAAAATGGTTTGGAATTTTGTAGATCTCACAGATGAATTTGACGCTGTCCAGTCCAGAACTTGTTCCTCTCCGATGGGATGCCAGCCATCCGCACATCCCAGGATCCATTTGACCAGTTCTTTTTCCTGTTCTTTTGATAGCGTTGTGGGCCTGCCATTGGGGCACTTTTTCGGGTATTTGTCGGTCAATTTGTTGTGCAGTGTTGCTCTTGGGACATTAAATGTTTTGGATGCATATGCTATGGTAAGAAAAACCACTAAACATTTTCCAGCGACGATCTGTCAACAGCAAAATTTTCTCGGAAATTACATTTTTAGCACACAACCCAGCTGAGACGAGTTTGAAAAATATTTGTTTCACCCACTTATTAAACCGATAAAATTAAAATTTTTGGTTTTTCTTAAAGAAGAATAGTTATATTATGTTACTGCAGTGATTAATTATGAAAATAAAAATATAAATTATATTTTAAGTGGATTTATCGGAGTTGAATCGATCGTGGCATCCGAGTTTTGCAATCGTCGTAGTTACATAGCCTGGCAGTAGTCATTACGTTAGATAAAATGTTTACATTATTTTAAAAAATGCATTAGGGGAAAGTGCCCAGTTTTTAAATGCGAAGTAACATTTATTCCGAAACATAAGAAAAATTTAGTCATTACGAAGCTTAGGATCATAGCTTTTAAAGTTATAATTGGCTTACACGATAAAAAATTTCCAGAACAATATAAAGGACAGATTCTATTTTTTTGTTAATTGATTGATTAATTGAATTTTATTAATATAAAATAGTTAGAGAAGAAAAATAAGAAATAATAAGAAAAAAAGGACAATGGGCAAAAGTGGTCTATGGTGCGATCACCAATGAGACCTATATCATTGAATAGGCCAAGGTATAGGTAACAACTTTTGTTCCGGGACCAAAGTTCTAAACCATGGGTGAAAAGTTCTAGAGCAAAAAAAAACTATTTTCGTAGAAGAAAAATAATCTCTTATATGAAATGTTCGCATTTATACTGTCTTTTTTTTCAAGGCAAAGAATAAATTGTAACATAAAATATATTAAATGATTGAATATTCTCAAAATGGACAGAAAAGCATATAGCTTTACAATGCATAACGTGCGTATGAGGACATTGAAACATAAGGACTCAAACTCAAAACTTGATATCTTATATCTCAGAGATTTATCAACCGAATTTAATCAATGAATACTCATTCGAAAGGTCTCGAAAACTCCTACAAAATGACGGTATAGATAAGTTCACAAGTTGACCGCAAGGGGCACACCGGGTTATCAAACTTTAGAATTAACAAGAAATGTGTTAAGTTTTGAATCTATTTAACCGATTTTAATGATCTTGTAATATGCATGTCTGATACTTTTAATGTGTTATAGAGAGAGATATGGCCTCATTGTATTCATCGATTTCAGTAGAATCAGTATATATTTTGACTTATTTTTCTAACTGTGATTTATTTATTTATTTTCTTTGTAATCGAACCCAGATTTTATATGACTGAATAGCCTTTCATAAACCTTGTTCCCATGCCGAGTTTCGGCTTTCTATCTTTTCTCAGAGAGGAATTATAGTAGAAAAAGTCCTCATTTTGTATGGGGACTGCTAGAATAAGTGGTGGGGGGAAACGTATATATACATGGTTAAAGTAACTTCCATTACCATGGATCCTATGCCAAGTTTGTGATTTCTACTTCTTTTTACAGAAGAGTTATAGTAGAAAAAGTCATTATTTTGTATGGGGGCTACAACAAGGAGTGAAGTGCGGAGAAGCCTATACACATTATTAAGGAACCTTTAATAAACCTCGATCCTATACCAAGTTTCAGCTTTCTACTTCTTTTCAGAGGAAAGTTAAAATGAAAAAAGTCCACATTTTGTATGGTGGCTGCTGGAAGGAGGGGTGGAGGGAGGGGGTGGTATCCATGAATAAATAGCTTAAGTCACACATTGACCCCATACCGAATTTCACGAAGATCCCTTTAGCTGGTGTTGAGTAATTCGATGTCAAAGTAGTATTTTTTCAAAAGGATAAAAGCGTTTTTACAAGGACTCCCGGCGAATATCGTCCTGGGTCTCGGTATTTTATTATCCTACACCATTACCTATAAAATGCGCCTAGTCCCATCTGTGGTCGCCGCATAGACCAACTCCCATACATTTTTGCCCAATGTCCATTAAATAGTCAAAGGCTGGCGCATTCAAAGGCAGGACACTTTTCCCTCGCATAAATTCATACTAAGACTGGAACTAATTTATCGACTTTATAAAATTGTCTTAATAATCTAACAGCCAATATTTCCCGTTAATTTTATTGCGATTTTCCTATTTTCATCGTAACTTTCCTTCTCATTTTCAGAGGTAAATTTAATAATTACACTTTTTTGGGAATTGCATTCAAATGAAAAATTTAATTCATTTTTGTCGCTCAAAACCCAAATCACTTTATTAAAAAATATGTTGTTAGCCACAAGATTAATAATACGACAACATAAACTCTGTTCATTATTTATGGAAAATTCTGAAGTTCTTTGATGATAAAGGAGTCTATAAATAAGTTCATTGATTTTCTTTGGAAATTTCTGTCTCGTTAGAATCCTGCAAAAGATTAACTTGAAGAACCGATGCGACCACATTGTGGATTGTGATGATGGTACAGACGAGCTAAATTGTACCTGCAAAGATTATCTGCAATTGGAGCTTCGGGATTTGATTTGTGATGGTCACGTTGATTGTTCGGATGGCACTGATGAAGATGATTGTGGTACGTTGCATTCTTTATTCTCACTCCTTTACAAAACATATATGGCTTATGGCCAGGAAATTGACCGGATAAATCGTGACTGTTTTGTCGTTGGGGTAGAATTGTGTTTTAGAAATGAGTATCGATGCGGAAGAAGTGGGACGTGCATACCAGCCACGAAGCGTTGTGATGGTATCAGTGATTGTCCTGCAAAAGAGGATGAACAACAATGCTGTGAGTATATTTATTGCTTATATGGGGTATCAAAGAATAATTAAACAGAATTTCCAATCTAAGAACTTTTTGAAAATTATGAAGTGAATGATGAAAATTCTACGACGACGTTTGTATTAACAATGAAACTCTCGATTATTCTCATATAAATCTGAATATCGATTACTGCACCCTTGAATAATGGAGAAGTTGTTATATGGTTTCAGGGGCTCTAACCCAGCTGGATAAATTCGTCCTTGACCGGAATCACAATCCTACATTCTCATATGAGGGTTTCATCATCAAAAATGAACAAGATTCATGGAGTATTGTTTGCGAGGGCGTTTCTAACATAAATGGCATGAATGCAAGTGAAATGGCTGTTCAAGTTTGTACATTGTTGGGATTTTCAGGCTTGAGCTTTGTCAATAGCACCATCATCGATGCAAAGCTCAGGGTTGAGGTCGAGAATGATATGGGCATGAGAAGTTCTGACATATGCTTGGGCTTCTTTGTCAGATGCTCACCACAGACCTCCTGGCTATCCAGCCAATCAACGGATGGGACTTTGAGTGACAGGGAGAGAATGCAAAGTGTTCAGCATAATCACGGCTATCCCTGGCGAGCCGATATTTACGTCAATGGCAAAATGAGGGGTCTAGGGGTACTCATAAACTCACGATGGATTGCGACAGATGCAGAAACGATGGCAAATATTTCGTAAGGATCCCTCTTTGATTCCCTAACAAAAAAAAAAGATCCCTGTTATACCCATGACCTTTCCCTCATACCACAAAATTTTCCTTAATACATATGTTATATCTCGTCGGCAGATTGACGAATGATTACGTAATGGCAGTTCTGGGAATTTCACCGAAAGTTGGAAAACTCTCAATGGGACTCCATGTGGAAATTCTACGAATAGACTGTTTAAGAAAGGATTCAACCAGCAATTTTGCACTACTTCATGCTGAGAAAACTGTAGAGTTTGGTCAAAATGTTTTGCCTGCTTCACTGATTTCTCAAACATCTTTCAAGTGAGTGCTTTTTTCTCTAGATTTCTAGGGCTTTTTATGTCTTATCCTTTCGGCCAGAAAAAAAAAAGACTGATTGAGAGAAAAGATGTCCAATTGGGGGGTCAGAAACTTCACTATTCATTCAAATATTAACATTCATCCAAGCAATATTTTCAAAGCTTTATGTAGAAAACAATGTCTCTAAAAGATTAAATTTTGACCCTTTTTAAGACGGCAAAATCTGGATAAAGAATTATTGCAGACAGTACCTTTTCCTGTTCTTTATTCTAAGTCGATTGCACACTGATATAGAATATGATTGGACTTAGAAATTGTGGAAATTAAAATAAAATTGCAGTATTGATAAAAGTATCCATATCATGGCATCTGAGGGGTTAAACTTTAAGAAATTAAAGTGTTTTTATCTTTTATTTAACTCTTTTGCGTCCCACTTTTATTCAGCAGATGAATTCATGTAAAATTGAGTTTTTCCTAATGCTTTATGATCAAATATAATAGTTCAGAGAGGAAAAAAAATTTCCATTGCGTGAAAACTCGGAAAAACCCCGGGTCATATATGACCCTATTGTCCTCAAGGGAAGTGTACGTACATACCATTTTCAAAATCTATATCACGGGCTTTTTAAGAGTTTTTTTTTTGCTTGAAGTTATTAATTTGGCCAAAACCATGGCAAACTGGATTGCTTTGATGAACACTGTACTCCTGGTGTTCAAGGAATCTTCCTGGAAATCCCTTGAACAGTCACTGTCACAATATTTTGAGTGGTATTTGGCAAAAATAAACTTATCCACATATTTATTCACACACAACACAATTGCACAATATGAGACGCTTGCAGAGTACTCTAAAATATTGCAAAATATGTTATAATTCATCAGATATAAGATGAAATGTCCAGGAGCAAGATGTCCCACCTGCATTTCACAAAGAAAAACAATATCCCAACTACATCTCGCTATAGGGTTGGGACGAAAACACTGTTACCCTTGGGGACTATAGGGTCATATATGACCCGGAAAATTCTACACGCTTTTCTGGAAAATTGAGAGTAGTTTATTATATCAAAATATGCATTCTACTATCTTTGGATATTCTATTTTGTGTTTCTATAGAACTTTTTGCTGAAAAAAATAAATTAATATAAAAAATTTTGAAAAAGAAAAGTCATTTCACAAAGTTCGAAATACACAAAGTTTCAAATATTTTCCTTTCCTGAATATCTGGAGTTTTGAGAAAATTAGCCAAGAATCTTACATCCTTCTGTTATGATCTCGTGAACAAACCGATAGATTTCAATTAATGTAAATAGTCAAAAAAATTGTTTTTTTCCCGGATCATATATGACCCTAATGACGCGAAAGAGTTCACCTTTAAGAAATTAAAATTTTTCTATATTTTATTTAATGCTCTGAAAAAAAAGGTTTGCTAAGCAGACCAATAATTCTTGTTAAAAGTTTGTTAATAAACCAGACAAAACATTTCCTCACATTTTATATAGAAAAACATCCCTTTGACAAACTTTGAACAAAATCCTGTTAGTTTTCGATTTGACAAAACTTTTGTTAGAGACAAAAAATTTAAATCTCCCAGGCAAAAAAATATAAGAAAATAGTTTTAAAAGATCTAACAAATCAAAATTTGGATCATTAATCGGTAACATTGAAAAAAAACAAAGAAATATTTGATTTTGTTACGAAATATTTTCAATTTCGTGGTTTCAATTTTCATCAATTGTAGGTACTCTACACAGAAAAAAATATTTCGTAAAATTGTTCGTAAATCTTTGTGAATTCCTACCGGGGACTTACAATATGTTCGTAAATCGTATAATCTACTCTGAAAAAAAAGAGTTTTGTCAAATCGGCGGCCAACTGGATCTTATTAAAAGTTTGTCAAAAGGATGTTTTTCCATATAAAATGCGAAAAAAAGTTTTGTTAAATTGCTAAATACCATTCTTTTAACAATATTTGAACAATATACATTTGCCCGTTTAACAAAATTTTTTTTAGAGTACAAAAATTTCGTAAAAGGTTGTAATTTTTCAGGAACATTGTTCGTAACTTGACGTGCAATTTTCATTCTTTTATAAACATTGATTTGTACGTTTTTATTTGTCTGATAAAGCTTTATGAGCAAATGACAAAATTTTACAAACGTTTTTGTGTGTTTACGAACATTTACGAACCAAAGATTGTAAAAGAACAAAAAAATCCCTTGAAGTGGTCAAGTGGTCATGTTACGAACAATGTTTGTGAGAAAAGTACAAATTTTACGAATTTTTTATTGGATTATACGATTTACGAGCATTTCGTAAGACCCCAGTTTTTTTCTGTGTAGCCAACGATGATTTTTTGTTTGTGCTCTTACAATTCCCCTGCTTGGGTCAAATGATTTTAAAAAATGTGTATATAATTTCGTTTTTAATGTTTTGCGCCCTTATATGCAAAATCATTTTTTCTTTGGTTTTGTTCTCAAATGATTTTAACTTCTATTCTGCAAAACCAATTTTATTCTTTACTAAGGCAAAATTAAAGGTCCTTAAATATTTAACAAATCTCTAATTCTAGCAATGTTTATAAAAGCAACACTTGAGATGCTATAGTCTTAAATATGTCACGAAACATGGAAAAATCTTAAATTTATTTACCAAATTTAAACAAAAATATTTCGAGAATTTAAATATATTTTCCCTTTCTCTTCTTTGCAATTGATAGCGAAATTTATTTGCTATACTAAGTCCACTTAAATTCAAATTAAAGAATTAGGAAAATAATTAGGGGAAAGCTTTCAGGCTTCGCACACACTCTGACTTTGAACACTTCATATTTTTCCCATATTCCTTTAATATGAATCAATTTTGTTTTGGCTGCAGCAGAATGGTAAGTAAAAAATGCAAATTTTGTAAGTTAAAAATCTAAATTGGTAAGTAAAAGCTCAAAATTGGTAAGTAAAACATCAAAATTGGTAAGTAAAAATTAAAAATTGGTAAGTAAAAATTCAAAATAGGTAAGTAAAAATCAAGATTGGTAAGTAAAACATAAAAATTGGTAAGTAAAAATTAAAAATTGGTAAGCAAATTAATCAAAAATAGTAAGTAAATAAATCAAATTTGGTAAGTAATAAAATCGAAAATGGTGAGAAAAAAAGTTAAAGGTGGTAAGTAGAAAAAACTAAAATGGTAAGTAAAAATATCTAAAATAGTAGTAAGAAAATCTAAAATGGTAAGTAAAAAAAACAAAATTAGTAGGTAATAAAATCAAAAAAGTTAAAATGTTTTACTGTTAGAACAATGGAAAATTTTCTCTTTAGGAATTTATCAGTAACGCCGGTTGGGGCAAAGGGAAATTTTCTGTGTTTTCGGAAATTATTAATTCTGTCATTTGAGGCAAAGGGAAATTTCCGTGTTTTGGGAAGTTATTAATTCTGCCCTTTGGGGCAAAGGGAAATTTTCTACGTTTTGGGAAATTATTAGTTCTGCCCTTTGGGGCAAAGGAAAATTTCTGTGTTTTGGGAAATTATTAGTTCTGCCTATTGGGGCAAAGGGAAATTTTCTGTATTTTTGGAAATTATGAATTTTACTCTGGGGCAAGGGAAAATTTTCTATGTTTTGGGAAGTTATCAGGGTCGCTTGTTGAGGCAAAGGAAAAGATTCCATATTTTCAGAACTTATTCGGGAAATTTTCTGTGTTTTGAGAAATTATTAGTTTCACTCTGTGCTGTGGGGCAAAAGCAAATTTGCTGGACAAAGGTAAATTTTTGGAAAGTTATAAAATATACTTGTACCCCTTGTACCATTGTATCATTTTTTGGATTTTTTACTTACTATTTTAGATTTTTTACTTACCATTTTTGATTTCTATACGTACCATTATTTATTTTTTTACTTATTATTTTAGATTTTTTACTTACCATATTTGATTTTTTTTTACTTACCAAATTTCTCTTTTTTACCAAACTTACAATTCTTCTTACCATTCCAACATTTTCCTACCGAACCTAATTTTTTACTTACTAAAATTGATTTTTTTACTTATCAATTTTGACGTTTAACTTACCGAGTTAATTTTTTACTTACCGTTTTTTCCAAAATACTTACCAAAAATGTTTTAGCCAATTTTTTCGGGAAATGTGTGACTTAAGCCTGGATATTAAAATATATTGCCATAGGTCATATTCATTAAAGGAATATGGGAAAATATGAAGTATTCGAAGCCAGAATGTGTGCGCAGCCTGAAAGCCTTTCCCTATTCCTTTTGAAAATTAAAAGAAAAGGAATGTCGACATCATTACAGAATTCTAATTATGTCGGAGAGCTTTAGGGAAATTATTTATTTTTTTATTTTAATTATTTCGATGTACCTGGCTTTTATTGCCATTTTTGAGGGGTGAATAATTGTATCTCCGGGTGAACTGTGAGCGGCGGTCGGCAAAATTGTGTCGATTTGAAGCTAAAAATCGACAGACTGGCACTATTTTACTAAGAAATCGATAAATCGGCACAATTGGGCTAGAAATCGACAGATCGGCAAACCGGAACGATTTTAGCGCAGAATCGGCAGATTTAAGAAGTATATCGTTCGTTCAAACTCGTGCAACATCATAAATTTCTTACAGACAATTGCATGTGGTAAATTTTAATGTACTGTACTTCAATTTACTAGACTTACCTAGCAGACCGACACAAGATAGACAGAATTTTTACAAAAGATCGGCAGATCGGCACTCGAAGGAACCTGAACCATGAGCGGCACAGTTATCTACCCCTTGGCCATTTTGCACATTGGTCAGTTTACAAGTTTATTATTCAGTTTACAATATTTGGTGAAAAATGTCCATTCATACGCTTCAATCATTTGCACCGGGCTGGACTCGAACTCACAACTGTGACAGTCGAACCGGGGGTTACACTGCCCAAGAGCTGAATGCTCTACCAATTGCACCATGGACCCTCTCTTCAGGGAAATTATTTTTTGGGTTTTTACTTCAAAATCGATAAGATAGTCTTTATTGTTTTATTTCTCAGAGGGCGTGGCAAATTTTTCTTCCTTTTTCTTTTCACATTTTGATTGGATATTGTGGTGGCATATTTTTCTGTTTAACGTCTAATTAAAATTCTTGAGGCAAAATATCTTAAAAGTATGTTAAGTTATTTCAACCTAAATTTATAATTTCTCCACTTTATTCGGTCATAACTCTTAGAAGGAGGCGCGGCCTAAAAATAACATTTCGCGTAGCTTATTCAGGAAATGTCAAAGTTTAGAAAATGTAGCATTAAAATTTGACGAATTTACAAGCCCCTCGGGTATAAAATGGAATTGTAAATATTATGTTTGTATAATTTTCGTATCTATCCCTTTTAAATATTCAGCAATTCAGCGATGGAAAATACCACTTCGCCAATCGATTGTATTGTGGTTTATCATGATTCTTTGGGAAAATTGACGACATCCAACCTTCTGCCAAATACCAATTGTTCAAATTGTTCAACAAGAAACAATGTATCCGGGGCTGTCTTTTGTGGTCACTATTCCTGGCATTTTCGGGGATTTGTGAAGTATTCCTCAGAGATTTCGAGCAATCTTTCTGAGGAAACTCTTCCTGATTCCTGTGACAAGTACCATCCTGAGCTTCCGTGTAAGGGTCATCGATGTTCCATTGGGAAATGCCTGAAGCATGAAAGTGTTTGCAATGGTGAGGTGGATTGTCCCGATGGGAGTGACGAATGGGCAGAAAATTGTCCACCACGTGAAAATACGTCGTGTCCGATAACAGAGTTAAAATGTGCAAATGGGAAATGTATCCCGAAGCAGCTATTCTGCAATCATGTGGATGATTGTGGTGATTTGTCGGATGAACCTGATGAGTGCTCTTGTTTTGAGTATTTCAGGTGAGATGGAAGTATAGCAGAAAATTGATTGGGAAAGGATTTCATTGACAATTTCAATTGAAACCTCTAAAATGATCAAAATAATTGGTTTAATTTCAATTTCTCGTGCAGATTGACAAATCCTGAAAAAATTTGCGATGGTTTCACTAATTGCTACGATAAGAATGATGAGAATAATCAATTTTGTGGTTGTCACAGGGAGAAATTCTTCTGTGGCAGGTATTAATTACAGTTCTTACTATTGTTATGCATTTTTTCTTCATCATTTTGATGCATTCTCATCTATAATTTTTTTCCATGTTCTAAAATCCAGCAGTTCTAATGCTTGTGTACCAAGGGAGATGGTGTGCGATGGAATACGAGATTGTCCTGACGGGGAGGATGAGGAACATTGCACGGGTATTCGATATCCTCTGTACAACAGGTAAGTCATTCTTTTCTCTCTTTCAGCTCTCCCTCCAGAGCATCAAATCAGAAAATATCCTCCACCTACTTTTTGAATTGTTTGCTGTACGAAAAGGAAAACCTCATTAGTGAAGACTCATTAATTACCACTGATTGAGCAAAGATGGATCATTAAAAACGGACTGCGTAATTACACTCGGCAATTTTATCTTTATAATATACCCAGTAGTATTCAATAATTTTATTCACACCATTCATTTCATCTACCCTCAAAACCCTTTTCGGCTTATATTAAAATATGTATAGGAAGCTTTTCAATTTTCGGGCACCAATATTAGGGAATTCAATTGGAAAAACAGCGTTCGAATATGTATTTGACATATTCATTAAACGTGGTTACATTAAAAATTTTATACATGTGCCTAACAGCAAGCACGACAGATCATACATAGGCCATTTATTTGAGCATGAAACATTAATTAAATAGAGCTATTGAAAATGTTCATTTTTTTGCATTTTACTGAATACTTGAATTCACAAGTTATCAGGCATTTCACGAATTTTGTTTTATCATTGATTATGTTTATTGGATGTTTTAATTTTAAAATAAATTTAATTTATAGTTGTTTAGAGTGAGTAATTAAATAATTTAAAACTAAAACAATAATGGCAAAGTTTTCAAGCTTTGCAGACTGTTCGAACCTGATGAGTTATCGATTCGTTACAGTTTACAACTAACATATAGTCAGGATGAAAATTTCAATAGCTTCCAGCTAAATCCTATCCTAAACAATTCCATTGAGAAATGAATTCCCTAAAATGATTTAACTTTGACTTTGAACAAGTGAAAACGGCGAATTTTTTAGAATTTAGTTTTATAAATGAAATGTCCGCCTGGACTACATTCCAAAAAATATGCGAGAATTGAAAAAGAACGTGAAAAGTGAATATCTCTTGCTTTTTAACCCTTTACTCTTGGTAACTAAATAGTTTCCTGTAAGGCAATTCTGTAACACTCTGGTAATGTCATATGACAAATTCCGTTCGAATTTCAGGAGAGCTTTTTCGAAAAAGTCAGGTTTCGAACTCATAATGTGACAATGCCACAAAAATTACAGAATTCTCCTTCTGACCACTAAATGGCAGATACTCCAGGATGGGAATTTTGTAATTTTCATGGCATTATCACGCGTGAGTTCGAAACCTGACAATGTCATTCGAGCTTTTTTGTCATATCATATGAGTTCGAGAATGCAATTAATTGATTTTTTAATGAAATCCCTTTACTTGATGATTTTTATGAAAATACAGTACGTCTTGATTGATTTATTTAACAAAATTCATTGTCATTTGACTTGCCAAAAATCTCAAATATGTGACTTCTGACAATGCCACGTGAGCTGAAATGGCAATGTCACGGCTACAGAATCGCATTTTCGAAAAAGCTCTCCTAAGATTTGAACCCAATTTGTCATATGACATTGCCAAAGCGTTACAGAATTCTCCTCCAGGAAAGTCTAGGAATATCAATTACCGGTATTTTTCCAACTCATTGCGAAATGGCATTGGTACCGATCGTAGGCACAGACGCAGTCCGCATTTTAAAGCCTATTTGAATTTAATCTAATCTTGACCAAATTGGTCATTAACCCATTCAGTCAATGTACCAGAAATACTTGAGATAGAATGTTCATATTTTGGGATTAGTTTCCTACAGATTATTAGATGAATTTTTTGAAAGGACAAAAATTTTATCCATTATTGGGGCGCGGGGAGCCGCCCTCAAACACGCGTCTTAACGGTCACTGAATTTAAATTCTGTACATTAGTTCATTACAAACTCTATTGATTTAGATAGAGTAACTATCCAAGAAAACACATTGGCAACCGGAATTCAAATCAGAAAAGAGGATGAAGGCCAATTTTAACAAATTCGACGAGATGTCGAATTTTCCGTCCGCCATTTTGAGCAAAATTTGTGCATGACTTCACGCGAAGCGAGAAAAGAACAACAAAATGTATTCCCATCTCTGTCGGGCTATTTTTTCCAAGTAATTGAAGGACTAAAGTAACTAAAAATCCATTCTCGACAGCAATTTGAATAATTATTTTCCTGGAATAAATCATCTAAAATCACTCAATCTGCGTGTGATGTATAATACCATGGTAAGGAATGGGTTAAATAACGTCCTTATAGTAATTGTTTAGATTTAGAGCAATGTAGCCACATTGAAACCATAAATATCAGAAAACTACTAAATATAATACTAAAGTGCAATAAAAAATAAAAAAAGGGTTCTGTCGAAAAACAACAGAATTTTCTTTGTGATTGCGCTTATGTTTCAATTTGTACCACAATTAGGGGAATGTAGGCAGCCTTCGCACATTTTTTCGTACTTTATATTCAGGATTTTTTTTTGACTAAACTGTAAAATGGGCAATGAATTTCACTACACCAAAAAGTTCTCTGATTTTTTAGATTTCTAATGCATGTCTAGTTCACTATCACAGAATTGTTGGTTTTTTCTGAATAGGAAAATGAAAAAAAAAATATGACGATTTGTACGATTCTTGCCCCCGGAGGCAGCATTCACACAATGGGGGGTTCGGGTTCGTCATTGCTTTTTTTCTCGGAATAAATTTTATCTACAATTAAAAATTATTTTCCGATTGTTATACTGTATCCCCGTGAACCCGTGGAAACTATCACTGCACTAAAAGAAGATCTTTAAAACACTTTTTTCACATTTTCTGGAGCACTGTTTTTTCTTCCAAATGAATATCGAAAAATCGACTAAACTGTCAAAATTTCAAATGGGGCTACCCTAAAAAATTAATCATTCGTCTGCTGGAATCGCTGGAACATTGTAGAGGTTATGATTTTCAAGCTGGAGTTGCCTGATGGATGCGCGAACACTCACACATTCAATGTTTGAAACCACACACAGTGTAGTACTTGCGAATTTTCCGCCACCGTGAAAATAATTTCCCTCCGATGCAAAAAGTGTTTACGTAAATATTATCTCAAGTATACTCTTCATCCACTGTGTAGGGGAATGTAGGCATGGTTCGCACAGAGTGAAGCTTCAAACTATGGGAATTTTTTCGTTATTTGCAAAGAGCTAGGTCATCACACCTTACCCATACGATAGTTGATTATTAACTTCACAAGACGAGATGACAAATGGTAAACCATCTCTTTGCAAGCAAAGAGAAAATTCGCATCGTTTGAAGACTCACTCTGTGCGAACCTTGCCCACATTCCCCTAAGTGATTTTTTTTTTAAATGAGTTTAACTATGAGAAATCAAATGAAATGTGCGCCAACAAAATTACCTATTTTGGGCCAATTTTCTATTTGTGATCCTAGCACCTAGGAAAGAAGGGCTTGGCTGCCGATTTTTACAATGAAGATAAGGTTAATAAATACCTAACTTATGGCTAAGAAATGCGGAACCAACTCTTTGCAAACCAAGAGAAAATTCGCATCGTTCGAAAGCTCACATATGCGAATCCTGCCTATATTCCCCTAAGTATCAATGGTTTTGATGAAGTGAAATAACATTTTATTTTATGCTGGACAAGCTGCATACTTAGTAAAAAAAAAAGTTTAAATTCATCAACCGTCAGTGTTTGACAGCTGTCAGCCGGATATGGAAGTGGCGGATATCGGAGAGAGTTATGTACTTCGATTTTACTTTCCGTTTCCTTTCAAAATTAAAAAAAATCGGTTGTGAAATAAAGTTCTTCGGTTTAATTTTGACCTTCGAAAAGTCGATGTTCAAATTTTTTTCGGTTATATTTATGAACAAAATTTTCGTATGGACTACCTCTAGAAACCATTTTCGAGAAAACCCGAAAAAAGAAGATTTAAAAGGGTTGGAAGGCTTGGGGAAAAATTATGAAAAACTCATGAAACTTATGAAAGCTGGGACGCTTTGCCATTTCTTTTCCAAACTTTAAAGTCAAAAAGTCCTGAAGGCTTTACTTTAGAACCAAGAAATTGACACAAGTTTTAAGTTACTTTAAAGGTCTTTGAATGCCGAAAAAATAATTTAAACATATTCTCAAACAGTTATAAGTCCGTAATCAATTTTTAATCAAAATTTAGTGTTAACAACTCCCTTTCAATTTTAGTCAATACCTCAGTTGAAATCGATTATAAATTCGTAATCATACTCGAGCGAGCTTTATGATTAAGCTAACACACCTAAATATAGCATTGAAGTCATCATGCTTTTTTACAGTACTCCAGCTGTTCATGAAAAGATTTTGATGATATGTTGAGCATGTAAAAAGTAATTCCTCCATATATTTTGTAGAGGAAAGCTTTTGAATGCTCTAAAGCCTCTTTTTCAGCTTCCTTCTCAATGGAAAGCAGAGGCATGTGCCATGGTATTATTGAGGCATTTCCTCTGCCTTCGAGCTAAATTCAATTTGAAATAACATTTATCTGAGCTGGAATAAGTAAATCAAATTGTGACTTTTATCATTCATTTTCACTTATACATTTTACAATAAAAAATAATCTATATTTTTTTAAATTCTTGGAATTTCTTTTTTAAAAAGAAAATCAATGAATTGGAATTGTTGAGGAAATGTTTCTCTTAGTTCAAAAATTTCCATATTTTTGTCCTTTTGCGTGAAAAGCTCTGTAATCTGCGAGAAAATATTTAACTTGGGTGTTTTTTTTGTGTTGCTTGAGTAAAAGCTTTTGGAATATCCTTGAGGTGAAATTACAATTAGGCCCGAAGGTATTGAATTTTAATGGATTTTTTGTCACTGTCTCTCTCTCATAGTGACGGTTTTGGGGAAATTGTGGAGCAATCTTTTGGTATGTGGCACACAAAGTGCTTTCCAAGGAAGGAGAATCTCAACAGGACAGCCATTGGGAGCATTTGTATGCACGGAAATGCCGAAATTCGAGTCATGGATGATAATTTGCGGAATGAATTGGATAATACAACCATCTCAACCCTCTTGGGAGCCCCCACGAAGGCTGTAGTCGCCAATAAGTTCTCACCACTTCAATTAAATGATGACTTTGTGGTTTTTATTAAACCCAGTAAATCCATCGTGGATGTGAGTGAGTGGAGCCAGGAGGATTACAGAAAATGTATCAGGGTAGGAATACGATGCAAATAGACTCTTTTTGTTATCAAGATGGGTTTGTTTTATTCGTGTTTGATTTTGTTGAAAAAGAAATGGCAGATATTGCTATTTAAACAGGCTTTATTTAATCAAATTTTAAACCTTATCAATTCGTTCTCAATTATCACGAATTATCAGTTTGATAAAATTTCTATTTTGATTTCACTCAAATTAAAGTCATAAATTTTATTAATTTTTTTGGGGTTTAGTGAATGAAATACTGTTAATTATACAAAATGAACGTACTACATTTAAACTTTCAACTGAACCTTGCAACTTTTACAGGTAATTCTTTTAAAATTAAAGAAAACCTGCTAAATTCTAAATATTTCCTGATTTAAATTTATTGCAAAGCGACATAATATCATGGAATTTAATGGCTTTTTTTCAATAAAATGGTTTTTAGACCTTTTAGTACATGTTTGAGGAGACTTCCAAGTAAGCTATAAAATAATTAATAGTTATAATTAATAACTATTTTTTTTAATAACGTGACTTTTCAATGTAGTAATTCGATATTTGAAAGCTTCTGTTCTATGACAAGTTTCTAATATTATATAATACAAAGAATAGTTATAGTGAAAGGTGGGGCATTTTCGTACATGCATGACTCAGGGAAATATATACTCTTAGAAAAGTTTAGACGTGATTACTAATAAAAATTAGTTGTTCGGGCGATTATTATCAAATCTATTTAAAATAGTTCTTATATTCTTAAAACATTATACTCATAATAAATTTATTAGTAGTGAGAATATAAGACAATATTTACGTGGATAAGTTGCGGCAATTATTTCATAATGCTTTCATACAATTATATTTGCTTGTGTTAATTAAATGAAATCATTATCCCAACTAATATTGGTCACTAATTCCTTTTAGTTCTCACAACCAATGTAAATAGATGGGCCTATATTTTCATAAAGTTATGACTACTTTTCCAATAGTAAAGAGTGGTTTTTATTTTAGTAATGCGTTGAAGCTCTTTCGAATTTTAAGCAACTAATAAGAAATATGCATCACAATGAATGCTATATAGTAACCACAACTAATATGATATAGTTATTACAGCCAATAAGATGGGTATCAACCCCATTTATTTAGTAATTGGAACTAATATGTTATAGTACCCATTACTATTTTGATTTAGTTGTGATAACTAAATGAAAAGGATACTTTAACTAACTGTGATCAACTATTTCATTTAGTTACCCAAACTAAATATATAGTTGGGTCTATATTTACTATATTTTATAGTTCTAATAACTGCATATGAGCTTGTACGAACTAATTTATTCTAAGAGTGTGTGTTTTCTGACAATTATAATAATCAATGTCAAGGTATTTTCTGGAATATTTTTAGACCGCTAATACACTCAAAGAGAAATGGTTGTAATACAATTAGCTTGAAAGGTTCATATTCTTTTCCCGAAAGACACTTAGCTTTACTGTTTTTAATGCACCATAATCCCGTATTATTATATACCCAGACGATCTAAATTCCAGACTCTATTTTTAAAATTTTCAATCTAAAAAAAATTAAAATTAAATAATCTTCCAAATTTTTAAATAAGTTTTAAAATATTAAAGATAAAAACTTGAAAAACTATATAATTTCGAGAGAGAATTTTATAAACATTTAAGTAATGGAATTGAGCCACCCCTAAACTCAGAATTTAAATTAAATATTGGCTGCAGTGTAGGCAATAGTTGTTTGGTAAGTAGAAAAATAAGTTAAATCTAAAGCAAATAAAATAATTTTAAATCTGTTTGAGATTGTGAAAATATCATATTTATGGAAAAATAATATTAGGGTCAATAAAAGTATAAAAAAATACAAATAATAAGTTTGGAATCCGATTTAAATTAAATTCAATTAGTTATTTAATTTTAATCAGTTTTAGCTATTCTTTTTTTTATAAAATCAATAAACAAATATATGTGCCTTTTCACTGATAATCAATTTTAGTGTTACGAACTATTTTTCAAATTTAAATGTTGACCAAATTTTAAATTTTACTCATCTTATTTAATATTATATCGTTTATTTATATGGCAAACTTCCATTTTTTGAACTCTTCCTATTCATAAAACTCGTCAATTATGAGACAGGAAGGTATAAAACTTTAAATAAAAAAATATTTCCAGTGTCTATTAAAAATTTAAATTTTTAAGTAAACTAGTGGCCCTAACTTCAAAATATTCTCAATTTAATTTATAAAATTCTCCTCGAGACCAGCTTTATAACTAAAGAAGATTTGAAGAGATTTACTGTCTTTATTTCCGTTTAGTTATTCTAAACTTTTTTAAGTTTCAGCTTAAAGGCTCATTCGCATTATGAAAAAATTATTAACAATTAAAATGCATAGGATTTTTAATACAAATTATACTAAAATTATTTCTAGTCTTTGTAGTCAATTTTTGAGAATTCGACATTAATAAAAATTAATGATAAGTTTATACAAATCAGCAACATTTTTCAAACATATCTAAAAAATAAAGCAATTTTTTATTAAAAAAAATTATGCAAAATTGCTAATAATTTTTTTCATATCGTGAACTTAGCTTAAAGATGATGGATTATCAATATACAAACATCAAAATATGAACAAAAAAAAACATTAAAAATATATAAACATCAATCTATAAAAATATAAAAAATAAACGGATCATCAAGTATCATTTAAAAAATATAATTTTTTTTAACTTAATAAATAAATAAAAATAATATGAAAAGTCATCTTTGGTGTTTTCTCTGATGAGAGAAATATGTTGTGCGTAATAAGTTTATGATGACACATGTTCTACTATTATAAATGTGCATTCAAAGTTTGAAATTTGATCCATCCTTCGCAAAAGGATCAAATTTGGATCAATATGATCCTTTTATTTTTACTAGTAGTGAAAATAAAAATATCTACTAGTAATAGATATGATTCCATATAAATAATAAAAATTAAATAAATATTTTAATATTTAATTAATATTTTATAAAATATTTTAATTATTTTTATCATATTTTAATAAGAATGATTGAGAATGTTTAAGTGTAGGGGAGACTGGGGCAGAAAATCACAAATCGAAAAATTCAAAATTCAATATCTTCCAAGGTAAAAAAGATAGCGGCTCAATTTTTTTCTATAGATTGCCTCCATAGACCTTCTTCGATGCCGTAAGTTTCTTAGAATTCGAACAAGGAATTTAGAAAATAAAAAATATCGAAATTTTTAGCCCTATTTTTGAAATATTTTCCTTGCAGAATATAGTCATTCGAGGAGAGATGGAACACCTTTTTTATATTCAATATTGCGGATACGTTTTGAATGCGAGACAAAGACGAATCTCACTGGTTTATCATTTGAAGGCTCTAAATTTAAGATATCAATATTAGAAAAGCCTAGATGAAAATAGTCACTTCGAAAAATAGGATTTAAAAAAAGTTTCATTTTGAGGCACTCAAAAAAGTACGGGTGTGATGGAACACCTCTAATTTTTGCAAAATATTTATAGTTTATTTTATTAATTTAGAATAGGAGGGAAGTGATTTTAGACATGAACACTATTTCATTGAATTTATTGGAGTTTATTTTATTTTTTTTTATTATAAATGATTTATTTTGTGGAATATGTGGCTCATATACTTCGATGGCAATTTCGCTGAGTGTATCAAGTTGGTTTTACCAGAAATTTAGGGACAATAATTTCTAATATTTACTTGAAAAGATTTTGAAGAACATTGATCAAAATTCACACCGCAAGTGTTGCCAAAACCATTAAGTTTCATCTTTCCTCAACCCCCAAATACACGTATTCCTATGGCAAAATAAAATTTTTTGCCCATTTTTCAGACATCCAAAAAATTCAATTTCAATTTTCTCGTACAATTTTAAAGGAAGAAAGCTGTAACTTGGGGATTTTCAGTAGAATGTTGAAGGGCACAAATAGACCAAATGAGGTGGGGATTGTGCATAAGGTAGGCAGGAGGTGAAGTGGTCCATCTATCCCACTGTTCCAACTCTCCTCGAATGACTATATAACAATTATTACCTACTTATTTTCCAAAATTGATACACTGGTGAATATTTTCTAAATAATTTGGATTTTTTGAATACGAATCCGCTGTCTATTTTAGAATTTCACAAAAGTTCTTTTCTCCAGAAATCCTTTTATTAAAAATGGCCACTTGGGGTAAAAAGTAACAAAAGGTATATAGCAAAAAGTAACAAAAAGCAAAGCAATTTCTGATGTCTCACGGCGAAACGAAACGTCATTTCCATGTCTCGCCGCTTGTTGTTTGCATTGGTCAAACGATTTTCAGTCTTTTGTGTTTTTTTTCTAAAATAGCTTGGAAAGCGCTATTCTCGTAGACAAAACGGTGTTTTACAAAGATGTAGATGAATAAATTTTCTATGAAAATATGTCCTCTAGGTATTTTTTTCAAATTTACGGAAGCCCGTAATGAAGCGAATCAAAATATGGTAATACCCAATGTCTGGTACTATTTGCCCCAGCATTTTTGAGAATAGTCACAAAATTACCTTTTACAAATTGGCTCGATAAACGCATTTCCTTACAAAATAGAGGAAAATTACTTTCACAAAGTTGTAGAGCGGTAGATTTCCTATAAAACTGCGCTAATTTGAAATTTTTGAAGCGCTCGAATAACTTGTAAAAAAATAAAATATCCGTTTTGTGACTTTTTGCCCCAGTCTCCCCTACTCAAGAAATTACAATGAATAAAGAGAAAAAATTCGTAATTGTAACTAAAGTAGCTTAAAATGAGTTACTTTTGAAAAGGGGTAAAGACATCCTAAATACTTCTATCTCTTTAATTCAGAATGAAAGGCAATATAGTATCTAAAATTACTGAATCCCGTTTTTCGTAAAAACAAATCATCTGAATTTAAATGGGAATGGTTGGTGTCTTGGCTAAATAATAAAATTATAAGTTGTCTCAGCTTAAAATGTTCAAAATAATCATTGATTTTTTCGTTTCAAATTATTTCAGAACCTCTGAAGTACCTTTTGGCATAAATAGAGTCCTTGGCAATTTTAACGACAGATTTAAGAATCCTCCATACATTGAGAACAAAGACTCTTTTCAAGTTTATCTGCATCGAAATGCTCCAAAAGGGCGGTGTACAAAAAAAGAAAGACATCACGCGCTAGGATAATGCAGAAAATGTGACTGAATGCCAAAAGGACAGGGCAGTGAGGGCTGAAAAAAAATAAAACAGAGAATTTCCCAAGGATTTTTCTCTGGTGCCAGAGAAACTTCCCCTCTTTTCACCTATTCTCTCTTGTTTTCTCTCTGAACTCTGGTGAAAATTTCTCCATGTTTTTGCGAAAAATCATACCAGGAGGGGATTTTCGAAGCTTTCTGCACCATGTCCTTCCCCGAAAATCTATCCAGAGGGTACCACTTGAGGGGGGGTTGAGTTAGTTGTATGTGAATCGCGGAAGAGTCCAAAAATAGTCGTCCGATGGCACGTGAAAATCTATCTTTACAAACAATTTAATTGGACAAATCTCACCATTTTATCTCACCGGAAGAGCTTTGGTGCTTTTCTGTGGTGGAAGCTCAACATGAAAATTGTCTGTGGAAAGTGGATGCTTCGTGTGTGAAGGCGAAAATTTTTTTTAGAGAGTCTGGAGGGTTGGAAAAATCTCTGTGTGCGATTTTGGGAGATGTGAAAAGGGAGAAATTTCCTCACAATTGCGACTAATTTCCAAACCCCTTTTTCCACCCTCTGCCACAGCCCAAGCTCTCGTCGTCAATAGACGGGAAGAAAAGTTGGTGCTGAGTGAGATACGAAGTAGAATCTCGTGAAAATATCAATGGTGAAGATGGTGGTTTGCAGGGGATACACTGTGTTTTGTGTATAGGAGATTGCATCCCATTTATCGATTTTCCTCCTGGTGAGATATGTGAAAGTCAGACACCAACAGACTCTCCATTCCTAGCTCTCATAGAGCTCAGTTCTCCCGCAAAAGGCACCTTTTCTTTTGCTACAAATTTCATGGGGCACCTGCCCCTGAGAAAAAGTATCTTCCTAAGCCCCAAATGAAGCCCCCCAGGGAGTTTTCCATTGATTTTCCCTAATCCAACTGCTGTGAAATAGCAGAAAAAAAATATTCAAACCCTCGCCCAAGTATTTTACTGAGAAAAATTTCCTGATGTGAAGAAAATTGGAATGTTGGGGAAGTGATGTGAGTGGATTTCACGATGTGATATTTAAAATATTCAATTGTTGGGCGACAGTAAGAGGAAATTGTGCTGGAAAAAAATTGGTCTATCGAGGGACATGATGAAAAGGTGAAAGGGCAGAAAAATCTTGTGTCCGGGAGGAATAAACGCTAAACACCCCTATTTCTGTTTCTCCCCAGTGACAAGAATACTAAAAGAAAATAAAGAAGAAGAAAAAAAATAAAGGAGTAATTCCAGCACAGCATGAAAAGTTGAATTTTTATCCAATTTCAAGATCCTGGAGGACAAAAGAAAGGTAAATTAAGATTTTTTTATAGTTAAAATGTGGTTATTTTACTCCGCAATTTATAAATAAAAATAAAATCCTATAGGTAACAACAGAAAGGAAATATTATAATAAAATAATTGCGAATTGTTCTGAAAATTGCAAAATTAACTGAAATGAAAATAATTAACAGTCAGTAAAATATTGTCGAGGCAATTTATTGTGATTGGAATTTAATAAATTTAAATTTCATTTATTAAATTTTATATAAATTTCGAGAACGGAAATTTTTATAATACTATTCTGGTATAAAAATACAATGGATTTGTGGTGCTATTCCAAAGAAAAATTAAAAAGGTCAAATCTTTCTCCTGAAAATTTTTTAGTAGGGGAAAGTACTCTACCTTGAGAACGTTCATGCCTTCGAATAATGTGAATTTCTTGTATCTTCTCAAAGACATTTATACATAATTAGGACGTAATTATCAATAATTGATGATGAGATAACTAATAAGTAATAGATATGCGTATGTCTCTTAGGAAAATTAAAAGAAAATTGACATTATTCGAAGGCATGAACGTTCGAAGGGAGAGTACTTTCCCCTACTTTACTGTTCTCAAGTGCTTCTGCATTATCGACTTTTCTATAAGTTGCCCCCTGTCTTGACAGTTTTTCCTAGTTTTCGTCGTGTTCTAAAACCATCAAATACAGTAGACTCTCTCAAATTCGGGCATATGGGACCGAAATGTCAGCCGAATTAGACAGAAATTCGGGCGACAAACTTTTTGAAATGCAACGATTTTTTATTCATGTGCATATAGATATTGAGTTTACACACTGATATATATCGTAAATTGTATGAAAATCCCTCAATAATGCAAAATCACATCAAAACTAAGACAAACCAGCCCAAAATTGAGCATATTTCATTCATTTGATAATCATAATCAAACTTGAAAAATGACAACGAACTTTTTTCAAATGTAATCGCTGCCCGAATTAAAAAGTAGCCCGATCTTAAAAGAGCCGAATTAGTGAGAGTCTACTGTAGTCGCGAGAGAAACCAAAACATAGAAAAGTCGATTATGTAGTGAAGTACACTCGACTCTTCTTTATCCGGCTGACTGGGGCACAAAATGACATTTACGTTTTTTGAATGATCAACGGTTTTTCTATTTTGTACTGTGTGAATTTATTTTTTGTCTGATGAAGAACAAGAGAATTTTCTTCATGGTGTGCTTATGTTTCATTTTCTATCACAATTATGTATTATAAACTTCGATACAATGATAATAATACTTAATTCAAACTCGACAAACTTCATGTTTAGTCAAAATAATTTTGAAAACATCAACCGCCAGTGTTTGGCAGCTGTCATCCGGGTAACGAAGTGCCGGATAACGAAGAGCTGAGTGTGTTTGAAAACAGTAAAAGCACTAAAAAATGTTTATTTTTCATTGGAATAGCATCATTCCTCAATTTTTGAATTTTATTTCGCAATACAGGTAACTCAAAATTGCCAAAAAAAATTTAAGTCGTGGTTTTAAAACTTTCAATCAGGGAATGTGATTTAATCTTAATCACTTAGATGCAAAATTTTAATTTTATGGCGCCTTCACGCGGGAGGATTTCGATTCGAAGCCTCCTTTTCGAAATTAAAGTTCCCCATAGAGCTTTAGCCTTGTTCATTTCTGTCGAAAATTTTCTTTCTTACTTAAATTGTTCTTGATAATACTTAGGAAATTCTTAGTGGCACAGTGAGTTATTGTTCAGTAAATAAGTTGTAATTATTTAGTAACATTATTTTCGGTTTATGGACATATAACCCGCTATATATGTGTCGGATGATCATAAGTGTTGTCAAATCTCAGGCAATATTTGTTTTTTAATACAGGTCAAAAGCTTTGCTAGATAGGACTATGCAGTAAATTGCTAGACAGTATTTCGTGAAAGTACAATATTCTTAAGAAGAGAATTCAAGGTGTAATATAATAATATAATATTAGAAAAATCAAGCACGAATCACCGAAGTTCGATACATTTCGAAATAAAATATATATAGAAAATCTACGAAAATGGGGAAAATTTATCATCTGAAACAAACCATTAGCGAACATTTCCCGAGACTCAGTGATACGGGTAGGGGAGACTGGGGCAAAATTTGTCAAAACGAAAATTTCAATATTCACTATTTTCTAAAATAAAAGAGACTAAGGCTGCTATTCTGCCATCTTTATAATTTTGTAAGATTTTGCAGAATTTGGAATTCTTGTTAGAGTCAATCCAAGGTTGAGCAATTCTGCCGCCAAGAAATTTTATAGCAAAAATTGAACAAGATATAAAAAGTTTGGAGACTTGTCGTGCAGCGTCATCTGCGGAATTATTTGACTGTGTGTTTACAGTGGTTTGTTATTTTTCACGAAAAAAAGCATTAAAATATTTTTAAAGGTAATTATATTCAATTCAACCTTGACAAAACTTTCACTTTACACAATTTGGATCGTCCAAGAAAATGTATGTCAAAGAATTTTTGGATGAATTGATAAATTCTTGGATATAGAATATGGTAATTTGAAAATTTTGTTGGAAACTTTATAACAAGGTCTAAAATATTTGGAGAGTACTAATATTTTAGAACTTTATATTTTTTCTGTGAGAATACTAAATTTCTTAGATCTTGCTCAGTTACAAAATTATAAAGATGGCAGAATAGCAGCCTAAGGCTGCTAGATGGGAAAGGAGAATAGACCAGGAATAAGAACAAATCCTGCGCTCAGGAGCAACTCAACAAGGTTTTGGAAGCCTTTCGTCGCGGTTTCAGTTACACACTGTTTGTCTCCAATTAGCAACTTTCCCTTGTTTCCATTTGGATTAATTTGTTTCCAATAGCAGCATTTTACACTCGCGTATTTTTCTTGTATTTAAGAAGTTTTCAAATTATATCTAAAGAATTTTCACTAAACAGTGACATTCTAGAAAAGTCAAGAAGCAAATTTATGTAATTCTCTTCAGAAAAAGTATGAACGTAATGTGTTGAATCTTCTGCCAAAGTTAAAGCGTCTAGAAATGGTTTTGAATTAGAACATTTACCATACTTCAATTTAAATTTATATGGGATTTTGTTGCAATCGTGACCGTTACGGTAAATATCTAAAAAGTCAGAAGTTTTTTCGTATTATCAGTTCCCTTACTGTGTGGAGGAATAAATATACTAAATTTCTGTTTAAATACGTTTTTTTCCTTAAAGCACTTTAGACTGAGTGGTTACAATGTGTAGCTCGAGTTCCTCCACAATACTTGTCACTGAATCTGTTTGTGTTTTTTTTTTAAGATTAATTTAACAAAATTATTATCCTACTAAAGGATTATATTAAAAAAATAGAAAAAAAATAAATAAATTGTTCGATTTTTTAAATCACTTTTCAAAAGTCTTATTTTTTAATACTAGAATTAAAAAATAATATGTTTTACTGATGTTCATTATGTGCATCCATCGTTAATTAACACTAAACCTACTGACCGTTTTTGGTCATTTTTTAGTCAAATTACAAGCCACGGTGGGGTAGGATACTCAACAAAATTGTATTGGAAAAGAGGAAAAAATTAAAATTTAAACACTGAAAAATATATTACAAGCATATTTTAAGAAATTCATAAAGTTTTATAGCGACATTGTATCGTTTAAATATGTGTTAATTTAAAACCGGTCAATATGACCGGGTCTTGGTAGGTTTAGTGTTAGACAGTTAAATAGCTTAATGAAAAAAACAAATCATTTTGCTTTTATACGTGCCTCTTCATTATAAGAAGAAAACGCACATGCACATGCTTAAAAAAATGATTCTCCACTTATGGCCACTTTAGCACTACTTCTGGCCACTTAAAAATATTAAAAAAAAAAATATTGCAAAGCTTCCATAATTTTTAGCAAATTTTGCGTAATTTATATTTGTTTAAAATGTGTTATTTACTGGTAAAATCCAAAGGTACTAGCAGAAAGTGGTGAATGTACCGTATTCACAACAATAAATTTAAAATGCCTTTCCTTACCCTCCTTTGGATTTTTCCAACAGGGATAGGTCTTGTGGCGTGACACGAACAGCCATATAGGAGGATGGATAATGAAAATCACGGGATATGCCGAGGCGCCACAGATTTTCCGACGACGCCGATCAATAGACGTGGAAGATTGCCAGAAAGTTTCTACTCCAGTATCCACAAAAAGCCGCATTCGAGCAAAGTGAAGAAGAGAAAGAGCAGTGCAGGTCTCGGAGACACCTCCCACTCTAGATCCCATCGCAGTCAGGAGGATTTCTCCACGGAATTCCACCACAACACCTTCCCCAGGCGGAAGAGTGTTGAATGTCCAGAGGATGGGGGTGGTTCAATGAGGAATGGGGATGGGGAGGTGAGGATTGGACAGCAATATTGGAAGGGTGAGATTGGGATAAAAAGCTTCAACTACTACCTACTGAAGGAGGGCCTCAAGACCACAAGAAATGGTCAGAAAAAGCCTCCGCCGGATACAGAGATTTCCGGTGGGGTGCATTCCGATGGTGCCCTGGAACGAATGCCAAGCTTTCGGCATGGAGTCGATGAAAATCTGTATGAAGAAATTTATCTGATGGCAAAGAATGAGGCCCTAAAACCAAGACCTGATTATCCGGATTGTGAGCTCTGTGCCTCTCAGTGGGAGAGCGAGAATAAAGAGAATGATGCTGTGAATGAGAGTCAGGAGCAACATGTCCTCAAATTTCAATCATACAATCCCAACAACCCTGGGATTTATAAAACAGAAACCACTCCCGTGGCTTTTCCCTGTGACTACAATCCCCTGAAAACCCTAATTATGCCCTGTCCAGGAGACCGTAGAGAATACTCCTCCTGCGAGTCCTTGTTACGTGAAGACGCTTCCTATGGGCGTCGATCAGCCCGATTTTCTGATCAGGAACACCCTGGAGCTAAGCAAAGAGGAAGCATAAAAAGTGTCGAGTCCCTGACCTCCTCTCATCCATCTTGCCACTGTGGCAGCTCCGACAGCGACTGTATGTATTTCGATTGCCATCCCTGTCCTTTCGACGTGGAGAAGTGCAGCTTCAGTGACAATACCCACTGTCAGGATTGCGATGACTACGTACGACGCCGCATGAGACGAAACAACGAGCAGGAAATCCACTATCTGCGCATTAATCAGAGACAAGTGAAGAAGAGCGAGTATTGGAGCGGAAGCTTACCACATCTCAAGCGAGAATCAGTAAAGAAGCCCTGTCAGCTTGGGCCTGACTGTGCCAAGTCAGACTGTCGTGTCCGGACCCTAGACAGAAGGACTACACGATCATCTGACCAATTCAATTTTCTCTCAGGTGAGTGTTCCAATCTGTGATTAATAGTAATAATAATGCTGGCACAACATTTCATGAAGGAACAAGACCTTCCCGCAAGGGGATTTCTAGACATGCATTATTATTTTTTCTTGTACGGGATGAGGTTGTCAGTTCTATGCCCGTGGAATCAAGTGCAGTGAAGCTCATTGGATGCAATTCGAACACCTTTAACGCCAGAAAAATTCCTAGTGACCTAAAGGAGATTCGAACCCGGGACACTTGCATCATAGCACGAGTGCTCTACCATTTGACCCATTGAGTGCCCCCAATCTATGATTAACAATAACAATTAAACAAATTTAGTACAATGGAAAGTGTCTTGACTAACAAATTTTCGTAAAAGTTTTTATTTTTCAAGTTAAGCTTGTCAATTTTGTTGAAAATTTTTATTATAATGAAAAGAGGAAATCGTGCGTGAACATTTTTTTTAGAACATGGCTATTCCCATGACCTTCTGCATAATCGACTTTTCTTTGTATTGGTTCCTGTCACGACTGTTTTCCTTAGTCCTAGTCGTGTTCAAAACCACCAAGCAGTTGTAATACGACACGAACCAATAGAAACGAAGATTGATTATGCAGAAGTGTATGAGGACAGTCATGTACTAAAAAAAATGTTCAGGATAAATATTAACTCTTTTTATTTCGTAATAAAATAGCACCATAAAATTGGTTTCCAAGACTTCTTCGTATTTTCTAACATTAAATTAATTTTGAATTTCGAAATTACATTGTCATCATTAATCAAAATACGATTTTTCAAAATATATGAGCTCTATTTTAGTTTGGAATATTAGTTTCTTTAAATTCTATAATAATTATTTTGAACAAATTCAAATATTTAGTTCTAATGTGAAAATTTAGAACATGTTATAAGATAAAATAGGAATATAGGTTTCGATCAATTGAGATGCACTCTAAGCTGTCGACAGGAGCTTATAGTAAAATTTGTCGCTCCTACGATTCCTACAATGAATGTACTAAAAATAATAGAAATAAATAATCTAATTGATGAGAAAGTATGAAAAATCCACAAGTTAAAGATAATGGCAACATTTTTAGAACAAAGTTAGTAAAAAGACATTGGGCAAAACGGTCCAACTTTTCGCCACGAATGAGACCTATACCATCGAATAGATATTGGCAAAGGTAACAACTTTTGTTCCGGGACCAACCCCAAAAATCGGTGGCAGTCAAAATCCCGAAAGCCAAAATCCCGAATATTCAAAATCCTGAAAGGGATGAAATTATATGGAGGAAAATGTTTAGAATAATTTCCTAAGCACAGAAGATTTCCCTTTGCCTCCAGCAAGCGCGGGTGCAATCATGGGAGTAGCTATATGAAACTTTTAAGAATTCAGGATTTTGACTTTCGGGATTTTGGCCCATTCGGGATTTTAGCTTTCGGGATTTTAGCGTTCGGGATTTTGGCTTTTGAGATTTTGGCTTTCGGGATTTTGATCGGGACCCCCCAAAAATATGTATAGGAAAAGCACTAGAACATAAAACATATGTATAATAAATGTAATGATTTTTTTTTTTGCAAAACTCCTTTTATACAATAAAGGTTTATCGTATAGTGGTCGTTTCTAAGAATAATTTGTAAAGGACTGAAAGCAAATTTTCCTGGAACAAACCATATCTTTATCTCTTCATTTTCCCTGCAATTTTCTAGATCTTCCTTATAAATCTTTTACGAACCTTCAAACTCATAAAAAAGGATTGTATCTAGGAAATATCTCTTATGCAGTAATATTCTTCTTGAAAAAATAATTAAAACCTCTAAAGATTGCAGGGTCTTAAAAGATACCGTTATTTAAATACCTTGAGTAATTAATTCAGAGAAAAATATGTTTAGATTAATTATACTGAGAACCTTTTGTCAAAATTCTTTAGTAAAGGTACCCTTACAACCCTAGGAACTTCAGCAATCCTAGCTCCTTTTTTAAGAAGAATATTTCTCTAAAGACGACAAAAGGATGCAATCGAGGAAATACGTTTAACGGAATTAAATAATATTCAAGCATATTTGAGGAAAATCTGGATACAAGAGAGATAGGGGTTTGTTTTGGGAAAATGTTCCATTGAGTTTAGTTTTCTTTTAGAAAACGTTCTTTAGCGCCAACAACTTACAAAATGCCGTTATTTAAAAATAGCAAGTTTCACAAAAATAGTTCTACCAATTTCTTAAGAACCCTTACTTAAAGACATCTGAAAAAGTTGACGTGATGGACCATAAGTTTCTTCGGGTCATATGTTCAAGATACACCAAAGGCTCTGAAAATACCTGTGATTTGCCATTAAACGAAAAAAGTTTTCGTTTTGTTGCCCTGTAATGTGCGATGGCTTTAAAACATGTGAAGTTTGTATGGGAGCTACCAGATAGAGCAGTCAGAGGGAAAATCTGAAAATATTTATTTGAAGCTTAATGTCCAGCGCACAATACCTTTTGTTTGTAAACATGTTTTCAAAATTTCCTATGAGAGAGAGGAAGGTGACTAGATCTAGATCTCACTCTCTCTCATTAAAATGTCAAAAACATGTTTACTAAACAAAAATTATTGTGCGTTGGGCATAATGCCCAACGCACAATAATTTTTGTTTGTAAATATGAAATGACTAGATCTATGTGTCATTCACTCTCATTGAAATATCAAAAACATGTTTACTAAACAAAAGTTATTGTGCGTTGGGCATAAGTCATACATCCACTTTGACCCGAATTTCATTAAGATCGGTTAAGCCGTTTTCGAGTAATAAATTGTCAAAGTTGTGAATTTTTCGAAGGATACCGTTAATTTCCCAAGGACTGACAGTCCTTTTTGACTTTAGTCTCGGTAAATTTTAAGTCATACACTAATACCTACAAAACAGGCTTACATTAAAAACTTTGATGGAAAACAAAAGAATAAAATCAATTTAACTATCTAATTAAATATCTTGTACTAAAATTACCTTTGAAATTAATACAGTCTAAAATTGTTAAATTTATTTTTAGAAAAGAATTTATTAAAAAATTAGTACATTTGCTCGATATACTTTCTTAATGTCTTTCAATTAGATTGAACTTTTCAATTAATCCCAATTTCAATAAATATTTATACGACCACAATATTTTTATAGTATGAAGAATTTAAAATTCTTTAGTACTTTTAGAAGGAAATATTACTTTATGTTTCCGAAAATTTCAAATTGAAATGAATAACTCATTACAAATAATAACAAATAATTTTTATGTGTAATAAATTGTTTCAGTATGTGGCATCTTTATCAGAAACAAAAGGAAAAGTATATTAATCATGGGAATAACGAAAAGCGGTACAAAAAAAAAACACTAAAAAGCTTCATAAATTTGAGCCAGAGTTACCGCTGTTAGTTTATTGATTTATTAAGTTGCAGAGGAACTTTTAACATATTTTTATCAGAGATAAATTTATTATACACATGGGGCTGATGTATTTAGTTTTCTCGACTTTATTGTACAAGTGAAAAATTTATGTAGATGTTAAACATAAACCATGCAATACTTTTATTTGTGTATTTAAGCGAAGTGCATATTTTTTTTTATTTTTTTGAAAATATCTTTTTCATTTATCCAGCGTACAATTACGGTTATGGGATGATAGAGAAAAAGGCAGCAGAACGTGGAGCTTGTGTGCCCAATCATGCTGCCAAAGTGGCTGCTAATGCTGATTTTCTAGCCAGAAGCAATATGGAAATCCGGGAGAAGATTAATTCCAAGCGACATTCACTGATTGACGATTCAGGAGTGGTCAAGAACGAAGTGGATCCAACGAAAAAGCACACAACGATGCGTAGGAGAAAGAAATCGGCTGGGGCTATCCCGAAAGTTAGCCAGGATGCGGGGCAGAGTATCGAGGGAGGCAGCAGGAGTGGGAGTCGTCGTCCCTCGAGGGAGAACGTGCAGAAAGTGTCCACGTACGGCTCCCACAGTGACGATCAAATCTTCTACAGTGCCAGAGACAGCCAACAGAAGAAGAGGGTGAGTGCCAATTTCCTCCTCAATCAATTGACACGAAAACTGATTTGCGTGGGTGAAATTCCTCATTGGAATATGAGCTATATGTATATAATGAACACTATACACTTGACTACACACTCCTGAGAATTCTCAAAGGCAATTGGCTGGGGCAATTTATGATTGAGAAAATGAAGAGTCTTATCATTGAGCTCTTGACTTTAATTTATCAATTTCCCATATGGTTACCCTTTTTTTTCTCCTTTTCCGATTCTCATTAAGTTCAAGAAGCTTTTATGAATTTTATTTATTGCATGTTCTTTTTAATATAGCAATATTTTTTTTCACTGCAACTTTTTAATTGGAAAATAGAATCTTAAAATAGGAAATAAGACACTATATTTACCTTGTAATTCTTAATGACATAAAATTCGTAAAATTATCCATTTCCTACGTTAAATTTTTGCACAATATTTGTGGGATGTTTTCTAAATTCGTTTACGTTTGCCAAAATTATCAAAATTATTTATATAATAATTTTTTTAATGTTGGGAAGGAGAATAAAGGCAAGCCCTATCTACAGAATATGTTTTTAGAAGAAAAATAGGTATCCATTTCAGCTAGTCGGAGGCGTAAGACATTAGGAAAAACCTAAGAATAAATATTTGATGCGTTTCTTGTAAAAAATATAAAAAGGATATTAAAAAGTAATAAAAATGTAATTTATTTACATAAATCTATTCCTGGAATCTTTGATTCAATTTCAATTAGGGTAAGGTTTTCAGGCTTCGTACACACTCTGGCTTTAGATAATTCGCATACATATATTTCCCATACTCCACTAATGAATCTGATCTAATTTTTTAAGAAATATATGACATAAAACTAGCTATTAAAATATATTGCCATAGGAGGTCAGATTCATTAAAGGAATATGGGAAAAATATAAAATGTGTGAAACCAGAATGTGTGCGAAGCTTGAAAGCCTCCCCTAAGTCCCAGTAAGTCTCCATAATTCGGTTTGTTTCAAATCTTGAAAGCGTTCAGTTCATAGCTTTGAGAAAAATCGTAATTTTCAAGTATTACACTATGCAACAAATTCACAACTTTTTTTGTTAACGGAGATCTCACATGGTACGTTTGATAGAGTCAAGTCCCCTGATTAAGAATCTGGTCTTGGTTTTGCTCCTATACGTAACAATTTTTTTTTATTAATACTTTTATATTTTTTCTGCTTTGCCTTACATTATCCGTTATATCTCAGGTTCTAGTGAACGGAACTTGAAAAGTGTGGGTGCGTTGGAAAGCTCATTAGTCGAGCTTCAATTTTGATAATTACAAAAAACCTTGTAAAACCACTCCTTCGGGGTGTAAAATTGAAGTTTCTCTAAAAATTACCAAAAAAATGGTCCTAAAGTGAGGTTTTAAAAATTTGTATAAAATAAACTAAACAAAATATTAAAAATCCAATGATACCAGGTGATAGGCCACACTTAGAACTACAATTTTGTTCATCTGAGACATCGCGCTCCGATCACTCTAAATGCCTCATTTGTTGGTTTTTGTCATTTTCCAAAAATATGAAGTACATATTTTAAAGCAAATTTCCTAAAGATTTCTGAGAAAACATCTTTTAAAACTTGTGTGAAACATACATAACTGTTGAGATCCTTCTTTAATTCGTTCGGGGGACCATTAACATGATTTTCTTTAACATCCCCAATCAACATTCAGCCACGTGAAGAAACCCCTAAACTCCTTTTGGAATGCTTTTTTTATGATTGGTAGAAAACGCATCAGCAAATATTTCGTAAATGCATTTCAATGACTTTAGATCATACTTTCATTTCAAATTAACCTCTACTAGAAATAGTATTAGGTGGATGGATGGAAATAAATAAAAATAAAAATTGAATACTTAAAGGAAAATTGAGAGCTTTTTAATGAGGGTTGATTGGAAATGTAAATGTATTTATCAGTCTGATTCAATATTTTTAATATGCGCAAAAAATCATTTGCTGGATAATTTAGCCCCGGTCTCCTCTAATCTTAGTTTTCTGTCGTTCTTCCACTAAGAGAAATCCGAAAAAGTTAAAATAACATTCCACAAATGTTAATTTTACCCTGCATAATGGATCCGAAATCAGTGTAAATATTATGCTTTTTAGGTGTATTTTGGGTTAAAGTTACCCTTTTTCATGTTGATTTTACACTTAAAAAGGTGTAAAATTAACATTAAAAATGTAGATATATTTTTACATCTAAAAAGTGTAAAAGTTACGAGGAAAAAAAGTTAATCGCACCCCTTTTTTTCTCAATGTCCCAACGAGATCATGATTAAAAACTAAATTTGAATTATATCTGCAAAATAGTTTATACTACACTGAGAAAAAAGACGGTGCGATTAACTTTTTTTCCTCATAACTTTAACACTTTTTAGGTGTAAAAATATATCGACATTTTTTAATGTTAATTTTACACCTTTTTAAGGGTAAAATTAACATAAAAAAGGTTAACTTTAACCCCCAATACACCTAAAAAGGGTAATATTTACACCGATTTACTTCCGGAATGTTGTTTTAACTTTTTCGGATTTCTCTCAGCGTAGAAACAGTCTAGTCGATTTATCATAGCTTTTATTCTGAATTAGTGCATTTGTTCAAAAGTGCATTTAATTGTTTTGTTGTTAGGATTTAAATAAATAGCTAACTATTTATAATTAGCTCTTTCATGAATATCCTATTAAAAGGATTGTGAAGCTTTCCAATGAGGTTCTCACCAACACAATATTTGTTTATTGAATTTCTAGCTAAATGGTTTGTCCAAACTTTTAACTATGCCTGAGAATAACTTTGAGGGCACTCTATCAGAAGGAGCTATTTAAGGGGGGGAATTAATCCTTGCGACAAAACAATGTAGATAATAGCTTGTGACGGGGTGTTACTTTGAAGTGGGAAGCTTTTGGAAGGGAAAATTGTTGTAAAGTATATTTTCATCTTGTTCTTCTGACAGTGCCACTCTCTTGGCATTTTCCAGAGTGTCAGAGATGGAAGTGGATCTTCCGTTGGCATGGTACAGTCATCGCACATGAAGTCACCAGCGACAGTTCAGTCAACTGGACCTACGCAGGAGAAGTCGCGCAAACGCGACGATGCTGCGAGAGATGCTGAGGCGGATGTGGGGAGTGGAGCTTGTGAGAGTGGCGACCGAGGCGGTGGCGCCAACGAAGACAACGAAGCCCCAACATCGCCACGAGTTCGGCAAGAGCCCAAAGAAAACACATCGCAGTTGCAATCAAATGAAATCAGTTTCGCGTCGCTTACCGCTGGTGATACTTCGCACAGGTAAATTGCTGAGCACCTTTCACTCTCTGGAACGACTTTTTTTTCCCTCCATACAATACCTCCAGCATCTTTTGCATCCCGTGCGTGTGACGAACTTGTTTTTTTTACGTTTTATGTTCCGGGGTAACTGTCCAGAACATCCGTCGATGGTGACGCCTGGTTATAGGCGCGCTTTTCCTCTTCCTCCCCATACTATCCGATAATACCAAACAAGTGGCTCTCTTTGCGCGCTCTTTGTGCGGGATCATGGCTCGAAAGTGGATTTCTCTTGGAGTAGTGTCCTTGAAATTTTTAGCACAGGTGGCAATTAATTTCAGTACGATACTGTGCAAATATCAACCGACGCATGATTATTGAAGGTGGTTTCATTCACCAGAAATCACCTTTTAATCCGACACCTTCTCTCTTCCTTTTTTTTTCTCCCACAAAAGAAATAATAACACTTTTTCGACACTGAAAGTGCTCCAAAATATTCAGTGCTGGATCATTGAAGGAGCAGATGTACCAAAGAAAAAAAAATTGGAATCACAGTGAGAGAGTGGATAATGTGAAATTTTTGAGTGTTGAGTGTGAGGAAAATGTTACCAAATAAACCAGAGGAATTAGCAATGGAAAAAAAGTTGTCCGGACTGAGACTTACCAAATTTGGGAGGTTCAGTGTCTGATGATTTGGCCAAATGTGATATTCAACAATACAAATTTCAATCCGACGGCCTAATGAATACACAGTGACACCCAAAAAAACGTGTAACTAATCGTAAATGTGCAATTTCTTTACCAATGCCTTGCCTTGCCTTAGATAGATATTCAAGTGAGAACTAAATGTTACAATTTCAATTTGTTTTATAATGCTTCAAATAGTTATTTTAATGGATTTTTAAAAACACAATTGAGTTGAAACCTTCAAAAAATATTTATTCTTAAGCCCTATCCACATTTGATTAAATATTCAAATATATTTGTGAAATATTTTAAGGGATTAAATTGGCAAAAACAGATAAGCCTTAAAAAACAATTTGATCAGTAAAACATTCAATTTTGTTTAGTAAAATACCGAAATATTTACATAAATGGGTTTACTAAGTCGTTTGTGGATAACATGAAAAGCTCTTTATTTTCCCTTTGTCAAAATTTGTAAAGAAACTTCAATGCTTTTAAAGTTCTAAATTGAGTTATGATCCACAAGTGATTTTTATCGCTTACTAAATTTAGTTTTTTACTTCTCATCTGTAGAGTTTCGTATTTATCTACAAATATTTAGATAATGCTTTAAGCACAACTTAAACTATAAAATGTCCACTATATTTATTTCTACCAAAATTACAAAGTAATAAAAATATAAAGAATTTTGATAGGTCTCAATTCAGAAGTTGCCAAAGAAAAGTGAAGATTTAATTAATTCAACCTTATTTCTCTTTATTTAAAAACGACTTCTTATTTTTTTCTCCATTATATATGTTTTTGACATTAGACTTGCTAACTACGCTTTTTTTTATTTTGATCAGAAATTAAATTAAGTCGTATTTGAGTATTATTACAAAATTTAAACCAATGTACAGTAGAATCTCGCTATAGGCCATCGCTCTATAGTCCACAATTTATCGACCGTTGATTTCAAAACATTGATTTTAAGTTAGGTTATGTTTTTTAGTACGCGACATGCAATATTGTCATAATTATTTTAATATTATATTTTTGGCAAACTTTATTAAGTAGTTGTGATAATTGTGATCCATAATGAAGAGAGCGAGGACAAGTACCACAATCGAAAAGAAAGTGGAAGCTGTCGAGCAATTTCAATCATTTCAATACTAAAAGTCGTTAATAATTTAAAAAATGACATGGACTATAGTGCGACCCAAGTGTCAAATCTGGAACCAAATATGGCCTATTGCGAGGCTCTACTGCAAAGTACAAGGAAATGTACTTTGGATCCGTTCTTGTCAGTATTTTATGATTATTCTTTTAAAGACAGGTACATGGGGTACATGGCTGTCAAGCCGATTACTAAGAATTATACGCTGTATTCCTTTTTACTTTTTATCACGATGGATAACGCATTTAAATCTGCTTTTGCCTTAAAAACTTAGGAACACTTCACTGACAGCAGTGTCTGAAATATTTGAACGATTTACCTTTACCAAATGGAAGTGTTTAAACTTAAATTTTAATTTTTAGGTAATCTTTTATCAATAAACAGTTTCCTTATAAGTAGTAAATCTGGTGAAATATTTTCTGATGTGAGACACTTTTCACATTGTTTGTTATCAAAATCAATTAGCTATACACAGCGCACGATATGTTTTGTTTTGTAAGCATGTTTTTGACATTTCTATGCGAGCGATGTTCTTCTGATAAGAAACTTGGAAAACATGCTTACAATCTTTACAATGCAAGATTTTTTGTTGACATGGAATTATGCCCGACGCATAATAAGTTTTGTTTTGTAAATAAGTTTTCAAAATTTCCTATGAGAATGAGAGAGATGGGTATCTCTAAGCTTCATTCTCTCTCACTGAAATGCAATTAAAAATATGCTTAGAAAAGAATAGCTATTGTACAGTGAGCATTATAGCCTATTTGACAGATTTTCCTACAGAATCATAGGTAATTTGCTTTAATATGGACATAAATTTCTTCAGTGTGCAGAGGCCATTAGGCAGAAAAATATCCATAATGCCCAACGTACAGCAACTTTTGTTTTCTAAACATTCAATGAGAGTGAACAAAAGTAGATCTAGTCATCTCGCTCACTCTCATAAGCAGTATCGAAAACATGTCTACAAAACAAAAATTATTGTGCGCAGGGTACTACATTTGAAAAAAAAATTATTTTGGAAAATTTAAATGTTAGTTTGCTGCCCACAATCACTTTTGTTTAGGAAACATGATTTTGACATTTCAATGAGAATGAGTGAGATCTAGATCTAGTCATCTCGCTCATTCTCGTGGGAAATTTTGAAAACATGTTTACAAACAAAAGTTATTGTGCGCTAGTCATAACTTTTTTTAAACCCCAAATTAAGCAAATATTTTATAAAATTAATTAATATCTCGATAAATATTGTTTTAAGTAATTTGTAACATATTAATACTGCAGTCGGAAGTTTTCCTTCGCATTATTTTTAATTATTATCAACTATTATCTGATGAAGTTCCAAATCGAAAGTTAGTTTTTTTTTATTTTTATATTTTCAAAAATTGATAGAAGAATTAATAATGAGAGTTAAATGTCCGATCCATTTAATTCCTTAAAAGAGAGAATTACAGAGTGTTTAGTTTAAAAACTTATATCTGACGTCAATTTTGGGATATTTTTAGAAGATAATCAATGCATTTAGTATAGATTTAGCAAATTAGTAAATGTTCAGTGGGAAAATACAAATTCAATTATCTATGATTAATTTTAATTCGAAATCTCTTCTATGACACAATCATACTAATCCGTTACATTTATTCAATTGGGAATTTTCAATTAAAAATCTATTGATAAAAAATTATTTGATAAATTTTTAACACAAAATTGCAATACTATAAGCCTTTAATCTACTAATCAGATCATAGGGCTGATTTATTTCGGATTAAAATTTAATTGAAATTTTTGTCTAACTCGACTTTTGGGGTTCATCGATTATTTGCGAGAAATATTTTATTAGAATTGGGGATTTGGTTTGATATATCGTCTATTTTTCAGTTATGTTCAAACTGTTTGATAAAAGAAACTTTTCATGAGCTTAAATATTTGATTAAGTCCCATCAATTGATTGCTAGTACCTTTAAGATGGTAGTTTTAAAAAATTGAAAAGTCTCATTTCACTGTGAAATTTGATTCAATTTTATCTTGTTGAAGGCTATTTGAAAATGTGAAGATAAAGTTGGATTAACCTTTTAAAGTTCTGTATTTTTTTTTAAATTTAAAAATTGGATATTAACTTTCACCTAATAGAAGGTCCTAAACAGACTTACGGGAAACTGATGGGAATGTAATCTAATCATAATTTTGATAACAATCACATAAAGTCGTCTCTCAACTTAAGTCCTAGGTGTGACCAGTACAAAAGCAGAGAAAATTTTGGGTAACAGAATTTTTTGGGATGTTTATTAAAAAATCTTGAAAAAAATCATACACTTTCAGAATATAAATTAAAATTAAAGCACTTTAAGAGCTCATTGCTCAAATTCTTCATATCACATATCAATTGATAGATATTATTTGAGGGTATCGACCTATATTGTATTGATTATAAAAATTCCGGTGATCACCAGTGAGAGTTTTCTTCATTTCAAGACTAAAACACCTTTTTAATCTTGCCCAGAACTTTCAGTCCGGATATGGACCTTCTTCAGTGGTCGACGAAGACTATGTTTTTGTGATTTCTTGAGGAATCGTTCACTTTGTGCGAATTAATGAAAAACATCACAGCAAGAAAAATCAGTTGGGAAGGTTTTTATGGGATTTAAATATTTAACAATTTAATAATTTCTAAATTTTCTTTCTGCAAAGACTCTTTCAAATTAATTTAAATTGTTAGTATTCTTCAATAGGAAGCCCCGCAAATATGTTTTTTTTGGAGAAATTTCCTTATTGTTTTAGATGGGAAAGGAGAAAAGACAAGGAATAAGAACAAATTCTGCACTCAAGAGCAACTCAACAAGGTTTTGGAAGCCTTTCGTCACGGTTTCACTTACACACTGTTTGTCTCCAATTAGAAACTTTCCCTTGTCACCATTTGGATTAATATGTTTGCAATAGAAGCATTTTACATTCGCGTATTTTTCTTGTATTTAAGAAGTTTTCAAATTATATCTAAAGAATTTTCACTAAACAGTAACATTCTAGAAGAGACAAGGAGCACATTTATGTAATTCTCTTCAGAAAAAATATGAACTTAATATGTTGAATTTTCTGTCAAAGTTAAAGCGTCTGGAAATGGTTTTGAATGAGGACATTTACCCTACTGAAATTCTTTCTCACTGTAACTTTTTTGGACAGTTACACAAGTTTAAAAGCATTATTGTCGATTCAGTCAGGTCAGGATTTAATCCACAAATTTTCAATGCAAAGAAAAAAATCGTTGTATTTCAAACAATTTGATGTGTATAATACAATCGCAAAATCATCAATAATAAAATCAATCGCAAAATCCGTGTGATATTTTGGTCCCGCTCTCACGGATAACACTGAGAAAAAAACGGGGGTGCGTTTAACTTTTTTTCCTCAGAACTTTAACACTTTTTAGGTATAAAAATATATCAACATTTTTTAATGTTAATCTTACACCTTTTTAAGGGTAAAAATAACATGAAAAAGGGTAACTTTAACCTCTAATACACATAAAAGGCATAATATTTACATCGATTTCGGATCAATACTGCAGAGGGTAAAATTAACATTTCCGTAATGTTATTTTAACTTTTTCCGATTACTCTCAGTGAAGCGAGAGTCTAATGCAAGCGCCTGGCAAGTTGGCCTTTTTATATGGAGCTATTTGAAGCCAATTCCTAAATTGATCTCGGACTCAGCTCACAGTGCTCCAAGAAAAAAATTTATTTAAACAAAAATTTAGTATATTTATCCCTCCATACGGAAAGGTATCTTATAATACGGAGAAACTTTTCACTTTTTAAATATTTAGCATAACGATCACGAGTGCAGAAACATTCTCATACGCATTTCTATGTGAAAGTAAGAAATTGGGGGACTAGGTCTACTGTTTATTATTTCGGGGACTAGGTCTACTGTATATTGCGGAGTCACATTTATTGAGAAACATAGGAAAAATTTAGTCTTTATAAAGCGTGGGACCGTGTAAAGCATGGGACTTTCCCCTACTGAGCCTATGCCAGAAAATTTTCTGGTAGCCTAAAAGAGATTCGAGCCAAAATACTTGCAGAGCGAGTGCTCTACCACTTGACCCATTTATTAAAGAATTTATCACTAAATGTTTAAAAATTATGAATATGACTGTTGCATGGTATTTTGTATCCCAGTTTCTACCTTTTACTACTAGTTGTACTAACTATCGCCCCAAAAATCTCTTATTATGTACTTAACATGTACTTTTTTAAGGACAAGGACTTATTTTATGCAATTGGGCAGAGTCCCTATCTAATAGGAGGGACAGTATACCTTTAATTGTATAGCATTGCGCTAGTAACAATTTATTTTGTGGTAGCCGGAGTGTATCATTTTTTTATCATTTAATAATATGTAATGTAAAATAAAATCATTGCATTTTTGTTACTGGCGATAAATCGATAACTCAAGAGACAGTTCCAAAGAATATCGAGATAGAGTTGAATAGTAGGAAAATTTATATCATAAATGTGATGCAAATATCTCTGTATAGAGGGTACACGGGTACACCTAACTTTTCATTCAAATTGAAGTCCAACGGAAATTAAATTTCATTTTTCTTTAGCTCTGTTTGATCCCCACTCTAATTGAATTTGTGAATGATTTTCGTGGTGACAATTTTCTAAGTGAAATTTTTTTTCAAGACCACAAATTTTATTTTGTGAATAAATTTTCCCAACCAGAAATATTGGGTGTTGAGCGGATGAGGAAATTTTTTTTTCTTGTTTTGCTGTATCTTCCTCAGCCAATTTTGTTGCTATTTTGTGCAAGTCTGTAGAGATACTTTCTCAGGCAGCATATTATAGCTAGTCTTTTTCCAATCAGCAATGCACAAATGTGTGAAACTAGTGCGATAACCTCTACATGAGCAGGTCTTTTAGCATTCCAACACATAAAATACTTTCTCAGCGCCTTCCATGGTGTCTTGTGGGATGCTTTCGCTTTTAGCATGTGCCTCATCTTCCCAAGTTTGAACCAGGGGGTCCCCTGTGTATGCATAGTGTGACTTGTAGAGTTGATCTACATTCTCTACAATTTACTGCTTTATTGTGACAAGGGCACAAAAAAAGAGTCATGAAAACTCATCTTTGGGCCATGTCACTCTTCCATCAAGCTGCCACCGCTGATTTTCTGCACAGTGCCTCCCATTTTTTGCACCCATTGGGGTTAATTGCATGGCAGCTCGCAAAGTGGTTATTTTTTTAAACTTCATGCAATACCACTGTACAATATTGCACAATGTCCCGGATAGAAAACCTGTCGTGTGGGACAGTATGAACTGAAAATGTTTTTCCAACTTCAAAGTGATTAACACATTGGGTTTTTGGAGTGATTCTTTCATTTGCCAAAACTACCCTCAAAATAGACAATGTGTTTTAGTGTTTTAAAGCTCCCAAGGACTCTATTGTAATTAAAATCTAAAATCCTCACTCTCGAGAGGATTACCCATTGAATATAATTTTCAATGTAACTTTGTATACAGTGAAGTGTGCTTATTAGAGAAGTTTTTGGAAAATTTATGTCTCTTCCCAATTCTGGGGAATAGAGAATTTTCACCTGCAAGTGTTTTTGCTCTCACTTATTAAAATGGACAAAGGCATAATATGAAATTCTCACTCGAGAAAGTGCTTCAAAGTGAGGTAATAATTCAAGTGCAAGGCATAATAAAATAAGTCTTACATATGTGTTGATATTCTCCAAAATTCTGGATTGCAAGAACAATTTTAAAGGAGCTATATTGCGTTAAATATTCATTGAGGATAGATGAACAATTCTGGAGATTTTGCAGAATAATGTGTCTGCAAAATTCGAAATGATATTCCTGAGGAAAGCCTTCCATCATTTCGTATATAGCAGACACCATAAAATAGCAAATAAAACATAATGATTTTTAAAAGTAATTTTTAATACCATGGATTTCCAACTCGGCATATGGTTTTGGTACAATAAAATGGTATTTCGAAAGCTCATCGTAAAACCTGCAACGTATATAGATTTATTCCATCTAAGAAATTTCCTAAGCTTATTGGATATTCTGAAAATTAAAGCTTTTTATATTGCAGGGCATTTCTTACTTTACTAGTATTTTTTTTCAATTTATTAAAGAAATGTGGTATATAAATAATGAAAGATTTAGAGCATAAAGAACTATATTAAAAAAGAATTATGGTGCTATTGCAATGACAGAATGAGCATGATTTTTAGCACATTGCTGTTCTCAAGTACTAAAAAGACCATGACTGTTCCCACATGTTATTTCAATTAATGTCGGTTGGGAAAATCGACAAGATTAATTCAATGTTTTCACTTTCATAGTATTTTCTACATTTTCCTTATCATGATTGACAAGATGTAAGGTTTTTCTCTCTACACAAAAACTTCATATTTTCCCCAGTTTCAAAATCACCAAATAGTCATGACAGGAACCGACACAAAAGAAAAGTTTAACCAAAATCCGAATTCAAATATTCCCTCCGAGCAAGCTTTCACCCGATCACAATGCCATCTGACATTCAGTCAGTGTGGGAGTACCGTCATGTCAGCTTGGTGGTGTGATGCAGTTGGATGGCCGGGAGTTGACAACTTTAGCCTCAACTTCGGATTTTCCATGATTTTCCCGTGAGTTCTCTGTGGTGAAAAGTCCGCGAGCAGCATTAATATTCTCTAATCGTTATTTTCCTTAAAATGACGTATGGGAACAGATATGGTCTTTTTTAGTACTTGAGAACAGTAATGTGCTAAAAAAAACATGGTCACTTTTGCATTGGAATAGCACCATTACACTGAATTTTTTTCTATACCAAAACAAATTGACTACGTATAACATTCTTAATTTTGATTAGTCAGGAATTTTCACTTTGAAATAAAGTATAATTTATTCTTTGGGAGGAAATGGGCCACGTTTGAATTAGTGCACCTTTCAAATATATCTCTTTGTTTAATTAAAAGTGAACCTTATCATAATGAAATTTAACTTTGCAATTGGTTTGTGGAGCTGAATTATATCATGATAAGGTCCAGTTTCATTTAAAAATAGAAGAGAAGCCTCTAATTTAAAGGTGTCCTCATTCAAAGATACCATCTACTATTCCCCCTACTATTTTCCCCTTCTAATGCGTTCATCGCCGTCTTAGCGTTTGTTCCAACCTTCAGCACAAATGATATAGAAAGTCTTTTCCCTGCATTAGTGAAAATTACTCACTAATTTTGAATCTGAACAGTTCGTTTGGGCTTTTGGGGAATCAAGAATGATCTATATTCTCAAAAAAAAAAAAATAACCACTTATTATTTGTAAATTTTATTTACTCTGTGAACTTTTAATAATTATCATTCAAATTTGTTAATTCGAACTAGATTTGACACTGATGTAGCATATTTTACAACAGTTTTTTTTTAAATTGTATCAGCTCAAAAATACAGGAAATTTTGTAAGCCCCTAGCAAAGTCAAATAATAATAATAATAATTTTACGTAGTTTTTTTACATATTGAATGTTCTGCATTTAGCCTTCAGATTAAGTTACACCTAATTTAATTTTTTGAAAATTATTATAATAATAATTTTTCCTTCGGAAACCTCAACATTTAAATAAAGATAATCAGCAACCTTATAATAGTCTAGTTTATCAATCTAAAGTAAGATTAGAACAGTTCCGACCATAAACAATAGGCCACGCCCACCACACACCTTCAATACAATATGAAAAATTTATTTATTTATTTTTTAATTATTTTTTTACTCTCTATGCCAAACGGCTGTCATAGCCTAGCTTTGTCTCTTGATTGAGTGGATTTACTTTTGGGTTAGTTTTGGGTTCACCTTAAGAAACTTTCACCAAGTAAATAAGATTATTTTTAAAATTTCATTATTTTATGGAGAGATATTATCAGGCCGATAACAAACTCGATTTTAAGAAGAGTAATGGACATACTAGACACACCGATAGCTTAAGTCAAGATATGGCTTAATGTAATTATAATTAAAAATTATGAGACAACATTCCCATCAGTTTCCCACAAAACCATGTCTCTGCTTATGGCCTCTACACACTAGAGAAATTTATGTCCATATTGAAGCAAATTCCGTACGCTTGTGTAGGAAAAAATCTGCAATATGGACTTAAATTTCTCTTGTGTGTAGAGGCCATAAGCCGTAAGTCTGTCTAGAGCATAAGGCATCAACGGTTCCGTCCATAAAAAATAGACCACTTCCCTTTAATTTTTCTAATAATTAAAAATCAATAACATTGTCTTGATAATGTAAAAAGCACAAAAATATATCGTAGGTGTATTTTATAATTAAGTTAAAAATAATGTAAAGAATCTCAGCTAATGTATGTTCTATTATACGTTGCGAAGCTCTTAAGGATCATTCACAGATTAAAACACTGGGGGCTTATAACTTACGCTATCTCAATTTCACATTCAAATTTTAGTGCTATTCATAAACTGTCTCCAGTGAGCGACCAAATGTGTGATTTGTGTCTTTTAATCACTTAATACTTACTTGGAATTCGACCTATTTATTGATTAAAAGGTAACCCTGGCTCAAAAAAAATAGTTTATATTAACTTATAGGATACTATTAAAAAGGATATCATGAAATATTGCAAAAAAAAATAAATTATTTTTTTGCATTTATTTTTTTAACAAGAAACATAATTTTGCTTTAGTTCAATTTAAATTTAAACCTATTTTTAGAAATCAAGTTTATATCGCCAAATAGAACAAACTCTTAATATAATATTAAGTGATTCAAATTGAAAAGTAACACATTTGCACGCTAATTTGCAACAATTAAATATGAATTATATTAAAATTTTAGTGTGCCAGTATAATACCAAGATTTCACCTGGGTTATAATAAATAGATATCCTTTTATTAATATCTAAAAACTCAAATTTATATATTGAGAGAAATCCGAAAAAGTTAAAATAACATTCCGGAAATGTTAATTTTACCCTGCAGATTGATCCAAAATCGGTGTAAATATTACCCTTTACAGGTGTATTAGGGGTTAAAATTACCCTTTTTTCATGCTAATTTTACCCTCAAAAAGGTGTAAAATTAACATTAAAAAATGTTGATATATTTTTACACCTAAAAAGTGTTAAAGTTCTGAGGAAAAAAAGTTAATCGCACCCTCTTTTTTTTCAGTGTAGATTCTTTAATTTATCATATTTAGTTATTTAATTGGATGTATAGATTAAACTTATTACATTATTTTATTAAATACACGTCGTAACGATTACTGAATCTAACTTTTTTATATTAATACGCTATAAATTTCATTTTATTATAGAGGAAGAATCTGGAAAAAAATTATCGACCACAATTCAAGTCAAAAAATAGGATTAAAGAAAATATTATCAAAATCGACGCGATGTCAAACTTTCCGTGTCAAACTTCGAGCAAATCCTTGCATAACTTTTCGCGGAGTGAAAAACGAAACATATTTCTAGCTGTGTCTGACTATTTTCCTCTCGTTATTGAAGGACTAAAGCAAACTAAAATCATTTTCCGGTATTAGGATAGGGTGACGTGTGGTATTTCTGGACAAGGTGCTTTTCGGGACATAATATGGGTATTTTGGGACATATCAAAAATCCTATAAATATTGATTTTCTAATTATTTTTAAGTTCTATATGAAATATTAAGCTCTTTACGTATCAGATAAACATGAAATTTCTGAAATTTTATTTAATTTAAAGCGTGAAATACGCGTGAATTTTGAGCGTCACATTCCACTTTTTACAAGACCTTCAGTGTGGTCAATTTTGCAGATGACAACACAAACAGTGCTTTGTTTTTTTCGATTTTCGATTCACTTTAAAAGTGAAATTTTAACAAAATTTATATGAAAGAATGAAGTTTAGAACTTCTACTTAAAGGTAAATAATCAGGCTCGATGAAATTTATTTGCATAATAGCGACTTTTGTCTGTCCAAAAAAACACAACTGTCCCGAAATATACCACTCTTACTTCTTTACATTTTTTTAAATTTTGTATAAAAAATTATGCATTTCTCAACTATTTTCGATAAGAATCTTATTCAGGATAGCATAAGGAACATAAATATTTGTATCAATAAAGAAAAAAAATATTTGAGAAGTCTTTAAGCTATTTGAAACTTAAAAGTGCTAAAAAGTGTCCCGAAATACCACACGTTACCCTATCACTTGCACTGAAATAAAATATTTAAAATCGTCTAGCTTATGATTGGAAAATATTCTAAATCCAATAAAGAGCATAATAGAAATGATGAAGAAAAAACTTATGATCATTTGAATTTCCATCCTTTTTGTTAAAAATTAAAAATATTTTTACAGCTTTTTTGTTTACGTAAATAGTCCTTGTACGCAGCTCTTTAGAAATACTGTATTCCCCAATTGAATTTTCTCGGGTTTTTTGATTGATTTTTCCAAATATTTTTTCATGTTTGAAACGTGAAAAAAAATTCCACAATAGCACGTCGACAATTGGAATGGCTTTTCAAACGTTTTTACCCGCAATTATTTTCATTTTACGAACTTTTAACAACAGTATGTTTCAAAGTTATTTTAAAATTTTGTCACGAGGCAATTGGCCGGATCACTCTACTGGTAAATTTTTTTCTGACATTCATTATTTCATTTGAAATTGCCTCAATACAAAATTCGAAACAGGTTTTTGTTGCCAATTCAAAAAGCTGTCATATCGATTAAGTTATTTCAGGTGCTTTTATTATCACATTAAACTCATCAAATGTTATTTTAATTTCTTTTTTTCTGAAATAAAAAGGAAAAAAAAAAGAATTTGTGATTCCCATGGACAGTAACTTTCTGAAATAGAACTTCCTGTTGAAGAGCAATGAAGTGGATAAAAATAGAATATCCGCAAATATGAAATTCTACCGGAAAATTCGTGCTATGTATTATTATGTGCTTTCAACAACCCACAGAAACCGAAGAGATCCAATTGCATGAGTTGACCTCAAAATTCGCATGAGATTTACATGATTACATAAAAGTGTGTTTAATTTTTTTTTCTTTTTTTAATGAAATATTTCATGGTGTTGTTATTGATTTCTTTCACACCCACGCTTATTGGTATTTTGGGGACAATTTTGGTGGGAAATGGCCTTAGGATATACAATTTGTCTACAATATTCTTCTGACACTGCGATGTTGTGTCAGATACCAACTCTGTTGGCTCTATTTTCGCGCGCCAAAGCAAGATAATATCCAGTTGATTAGGTCTGGAAAAGCACGAGGCATGCAGCATGTTGATGTTCATTGATTGAATGATGCACATCAATTATACAATCCACCTGAATGGGGCATAATTGTGTGAATGTGTGTGAAAGACGATGAGAAAAGGTTACGATGCCTCTGTGTCTATTTCATATCTATCGTGCACATAATATAATGGCCAGGAATGGGCCGAGAATTCATGATAAATTTACATAAGATGGAAACTGGAGTGTGGTGGCTTTGGTATATGAGTGCTTTCTTATGTATATGACAGGTGATAAGATGCTTCTTCTTTTAATATTAATTCCACCCTGCGGTGAAATTCCTAGGATGGTGAGAGAATACCTGAAGGTAATCGGTGTTTATAGAATAAATACAATTTCATAGAGAATGTGACATGAAGGAAGAAACAGAATTTAGAGTTAAAAGCATAATAGATAGTAATGGTGAGAGGTGTTAAAATACTAAGAATAAAATACTGTAAAATAATCTGACACTTTAAAAATATTTTTTTAAAAAATGGAAAAGAAAGTATTTAAGGCGAAGTCAATCATTTAGCACATGTATGTGCTAAAACATCCGGAATGATGTAACTCTTAACCTTGCTCTTAACCATGTGTATCGGTTATGATTGATTCATTAGAGAAATAAAAGAATAAAGGATTTTAAATTTGAGAAAATTGTAGCATCATACACTTCCACTCCTCTAGTTTAGTTGTACTAAAGCTCAGATATGTTCTAAAAGAACATTCTTATATTGTAGTACACGTGAAATAAAATATAAAAACTTAATAATAGTAAAGGACAAGAAAGAAAATTCAAAATCTACATTTAATTTTTAATTATATATATTTTTCCAATTATTCTGTAATATTATACATTTTCGAATTTATAAAAGCAGATCTTAAAGCTATAAATTTAAATAATTTAAGTAATGGTGCTATTCTTATGAAAAATGAAAAGGGAAATCTTTATCTTGTATTGTTTTAGTACATTACCATTCTCATGTGCTTCTACGTTATCGACTTCTCTTAGTTCCTGTCATGACTGTTTTTCCCAGTCCTCGTCGCATTCCAAAAACCACCAAATAGTCAAGACACGAACCAATAGAAAATATGTCGATTATGCAGAAGCACGTGAGAGCAGTCTTGTGCTAAAAAAATGTTCAGGAGAGATTTCCTCTTTCCATTTTTCATTGTAGGGCACTCAATGGGTCAAATGGTAGAGCACTCGCCCTAAGATGCAAGTGTCCCGGGTTCGAATCCCCTTTAGGTCACCAGGAATTTTTCTGGCATTAAAGGTGTTCGGATCGGATCCAGTGAGCTTCATTGCACTTGATTCCATGGGCATGGGACTGACAACCTCATCCCGTACAAGAAAAAAAATTAATGCACGTCTAGAAATCCCCTTGTGGGAAGGCCTAGTTCCTTCATGAAATGTTGTGCCAGCATTATTATTATATTATTATTATTATTTTTCATTGTTATAGCACCATAAAATATCATAGTTATCTTATCTTTTTTCTTTTACTTTTAAGATAAGAATAGAGAAATAAAGTGAGCAATTTATACTCCTTTTCATTTCAAATAAACTTGAGGCTAGGATTATGCGTATCCGTATTTATTATAAATCGAATGAATGATATAAAAATTATGAATGGGCGAGCTCAGTTTTTGTCTTTAGTATATCTACATTGTTTTTTATGATCGTTTGAGACTATGAGAATTATAAACAAAGTTCAATGGTTCCTTTTGAAATGATGAAAAATTCAATTCAATCTAAATTCAAGTCTAGTATTCATCAATTCAAGTATTTATCATCATTTTCAACCGCTTAGGGGAAGGTACTCTCCCTTCGCACGTTCATGCCTTCGAATAATGTGAGTTTTCTTTTACTTTTCTTAAAAGACTTAAACACTTGTATTACATATTAGTTAGCTTATTATCAATTATTAATAATTATGTGATAATTAGTGTAAGTCTCTTAGGAAAATCAAAGAAAATTCACATTATTCGAAAGCATGAACGTTCGAAGGGAGAGTACTTTCCCCTATCCCTATTGGCGTCGCGGACACATGACATTCAGTTTAGCAGCCCACGCTTGACGATCCTCTGCCACTTCAGGAAGATGTTCGAGTTCGATCTCAAGGCGCTCGTCTCCAAAGCAAAATTTTCATAATTCGTATTTATTTATGAAAATTTACCAGCCATATTTCATTGCGGCCATCGCCGTCTTAGTATTTTCCCAGCTCCAGGATGAATTAAACTTAGGACGTTTAAGATTATAGATTAGATATTTTCAGTGAAACTGGTACTTATCCTGACTTACCTATATTGAGAAGTCTTATAAACTGTTGACAACCATATTAATTTATCTTTGACTTAATCTTAGTATTTTTTCAGGAGATAACATCAAACTGTCATACAGTAGAACCCCGCTATAGGCCATCGCTCTATAGTCCACAATTTATCGACCGTTGATTTCAAAACACTGATTTTAAGTTAGGTTATGTTTTTTAGTACGCGACATGGAATGTTGTCATAATTATTTTAATATTTTTGGCAAACTTTATTGAGTAGTTGTGATAATTGTGATCCATAATGAAGATAGCGAGGACAAGTATCACAATCGCAAAGAAAGTGGAAGCCATCGAGCAATTTCAATACTAAAAGTCGTTGATAATTTAAAAAAATGACATGGACAGCGCGACTCAAGTGTCAAATCTGGAACCAAATATGGCCTATAGCGAGGCTATACTGTAGTTTTAAATTTATGTTTCTTCTACAACACAGTTGGTCCGGTGTAATTCCAAATCATTGGAAAATTCTTCTGGGATAACAATGACAAAGAACAGGAATCGACTAACAATAATAAATCCATTAAAAGAAAAAGAAAAATTTTGAAAAATATGTCAAGCATGGCAATTTGATGACTTACGGTAAGTGTGCCAAATTCCGGCCAGCTTGCAATTTCGGCCACCTTTTTTGTTCCTCGAATTTCCATGAACTTTTAGATTTTACGTACTCTAGAGATTATACAAAGCAAAAAAATAACAAAAAATGTAGCTTCCACAAACGAGATGACGTGAAAAAGATATTGGAAGAATTCCTGAAGGGCAAGGAACTATGAGAATGAAGGTGGCCGAAATAGGGCACCAAAGCTATGTCTATATTTTTATTCATTTTAAAATGTATTAAGAATGATTTTAAAGTAAATAAAGACGGTAAACTCTTTACAAGGTTCCAAGCAACACTCTTTCAGAAGAAAGAATAAAAAAAAATCAATTTGTATTTAAAATATTACATTTCAAACTTGAGACTTTGGCGCTTGCATGCAACTATGCCGAAATTTGGCACACTTACCCTATATAACTTGGAAATTTATTAAATTATTTTCCAAAGTTACACAAAAATCTCAAAATCATAAAAACCGCGCTGACTTCTTGCAATCTCCAAAGTTCAACATATCTGATTCATTGAATAAGGATTTAAATTAAATTATAGCTAGGTCCAACTTCATTTAGAAATATACCAAAAAATAGCGTTTTCCATGTAGCCCCACCTCCCCCTATCTAAGAACAGTAGACTCTCGCTAATTCGGCTCTTTTAAGATCGGGCTACTTTTTAATTCGGACAGCAGTTAAATTTGAAAAAAGTATGTTGCCATTTTTCAAGTTTGATTATGATTATCAAATGAAGCAAATATGCTTAAATTTACCTTGGTTTGACTTCGTTTTGATGTGATTTTGCATTATTAAAGGATTTTCATGATATTTACAATATATTTGAGTACGTAAACTCAATATATGTATGCAGATGAATTTAAAATCGTTGTATTTCAAAAAGTTTGTCGCCCGAATTTCTCTTTAATTCGGGTGACATTTTGGTCCCAAATGCCCGAATTTGAGAGAGTCTACTGTAGTTTTCTATGAAACACTATTTGTTTTCTCTCTGTTAAAATTTACAAAACGATTTCACTCTTTTAAAATTCTAAATTGAGTATACAAATCAAATTTGAATTTTTTTCAAATAAAATAAGTTTTTTATTGCTCAATAGTATAGTGCCAAAACAAATGTTAGTACTTTTTAGTACAGACATGTGCTAAATACCTTCCGTCGTCAAAATTTATAGATCTTTTGAAATGCTTCCACGTTGATATATTAAAAAATGTCTCGGATATACTTAAGAACAGCTTATGTATTTTTTATCAAGGAAACCAATCTGTTTTTTATGTTTCCCTTCATTTTCATACCAATTTCAGCAAAACCCGTAATGTCTCTTTTATCTAGGAAATTGTTTCCCTATCGTTTTAATAACTCCCAACCTTTCCCATTGATGATTGCGTGTGAAATTGATGAGTGAAGCAGAAGGATTGGGTAGTTAAGAGGAGAATCTGTACACCTTCCAGCATCCCAACATCTCAGCACCCCTCTGAGTACTTATTGTGTGGGTGTCGGAGAAATTTTGGGGAACTCCCCAGAGTCAATTAAGACGCGATTACATTTAAATTTTGATTATGTCTTTTTGATAGCGTCGCCGTATACATTAGCGGGGGTGATGTAAAAAGAGAGCTACTTGGCATGTCGTGCGATGAAGAATGGCACAATGTTGATGGGGGGGGATACCTGGGTGGGGTGAGATTTAATCATTTAACACAATTGCATTATAAAATGTTCTCTCTCTGGGACTTTTCAGTGGACACCTGCTCATAAATCCGGACGTTGCTAACGGCAGCGAAATCGATTTTTGCGATTTACCCCTGCCAAAGACACCAGAGGGCAAAGGGAAGCCTTTTGTGGACTCAACCACGCACAATGTGGACAGAGTGAAAGACATGCACTACCACAATCCGACCAAGACTTCAACATACCTCTTTGGGGAGACCACGACGCAACAGAACGACATATTCCTCAACAGATCCGGTTGGGTACAGGTCAGTTGCATATTTCAATTATCATTAACCATGACAACCTTTGAATCATCCCCCCTCCCCAAAAATATTCGAGATTTTGAGCCTAGAAAACGACATCAGAAATTACTTATACATTTGTACCATTATGGGAAAAGTTTTGAGACCTTTCCCCACCACCAAAAGATTACGCCCTAGATGTAAAAGTTTCTTTTCCGGTCATGTTAGATATAGAAATATTCCCATTACTTCCCAAGAATCTTACTTTTTGCACAAAATTAATTAATAAAAGTCTAATTTGAAATTTTTATGGTTTAATTAGTGAACCATAGAAATAGAAATATACCAAAGGGAACGATGATAAAATATGAAGAAGAGCATTAAGGTCAAATTAATTTGCACTAGAAGTAGAAAAATATAATGGATCCTATTAAAAACATGAGTTATTCCTTCCATTTTCATTTGTTTATATACAAAGAATAAAATACAAACATAACAGTTGAATAAATTTGTAATCTGACCTTTAATCATGCAAATGTGAAAGTTCTCTATAATAAATTAATTCGGAACTTTATGATTCTTGAGGAAAGTTCGCAAAAATGCAAGTTCATGAGTTGATGGTGATTTAATTACAAAATGTACCACTTAGTTTTCTTCATTATATCACTCTGGGGCTTATGGTTTTATAAGGAGGATTTTAAAGTAACTTTGAGAAGGAAAATAGCCCCACTGTCTTCATTGGATATTGCTGCATTTCAATGTCAGTTAATTAATTCTTGAGCAATGGAGGGAATCAAATTTCTCTGAACTTTTAAACATTGTAAGACTTTCAGGTAGTAATGTTTATTCAGGAATACATTAAATGCAATGTAAATAAATAAAGTGTCTAGAGCGAAGAAGAAAAGGATGTAATTTCCTCGTATTACATTCACTTTTTATTTTCAAAGTTTTGTAATTTTTATTTCAAATAAATTATTTAGTGAATATCAAATGTTTATAGAACATTTAGACCTAATTATTGTATAAAGGGATAGCCGACGGTGGTGTAACTGAGCTAGGTTTTTCAGAACAATCTGTCCTTCCGGTGAGCGTCGGATTTATTGATCAAATCCTATGTATCAAACACACATTTTCACCAGAGCTTTCGACACTTATAGTGTCTTTCTCAGTGGTTCTTGGTTGGTCTTTTCTTTAGGATTTTAGGATTCTTTAGGATTAAGACTGTACCAGACCGTTCGCTGTGTAAAAAAAGAAATTCAAAACTGATGCATAAGAAAGTAGAGGAATTAGTAACAAAAATCCTAAAGAAAAGACCAACCAAGAACCACTGAGGAAGACACGATAAGTGTCGAAAGCTCTGGTGAAATTGTGTGTTTGATTCATAGGATTTGATCAACAAATTCCGACGCTCACCGGAAGGACAGATTTTCTTGAAAAACCTAGCTCAGTTTAAACCTAATAGTTAATTGTTAACGATATTTAAAAATGAAGGTCAAAAATGAAGGAAAAATGAAGGTCATGTTACTGATGCAGAAGTAGACTTATGAGTGGTCCTCCGAAGGTCCCAGACCTCATCTCAAATCGTTTGGCCGGTAGCACTGATAATACAGACGAACAAACAGAGTAACATCGTTATTATACAGCGAAAACTGGGGCAGTAGTATACATGGTGTAGGGTAAAGTCTTCACTTATGGAAGTTATACACTTATGGATACTGGACAGCTTGCAAAAATCTTATGTTCTTACCTAAAACAGATTTCAAAAAATCACAAAATTAATAACACTATACCTACCAACAATTTTTGGTCGTTTTACGGTCAAATGACAAACCGCGGTACGGTAGGATACTTAACAAATTTATTTTGGAAAAGAGCAAAAAAAGTAAAATTTAAACACTCAAAAATATATTACATGCATATTTCAAGAAATTCATAAAGTTTGATAGTGACATTGTACCGTTTAAATATGTATTATTTTTAAACCGGTCAATTTGACTGGATCTTGGAAGTTTAGTGTTAATTGTTAATCATATCATAAACTGATAAATTTAGAATTTTTCGAAATCTGTTTTAGGCGATTTTGATTTTTACAACTTGGATTTATATCATCTATTTCTCCGATGGACAGGGATTCATAAAATATTTGCGAATTCAGGTATCGTCCTCTGAAGTCTAATATTTAATTAAAACATGCAGTGTTTATAACTACCCCAAGTTTACTGCCCCAGTTTCCAGTGGCGTACCAAGAGATTTTGGCACCCGAAGCGAATATCTTGGCGAGCGCCCCTTACCCCTTCCACATGAAACATCTACTGAAATTTTTACAACTCATCATTTACCTATATATTAAATGTTCGTCTTTCGACAGAATATCTTCACAGGACATATATTTGAACTATTCCTGTTGCCGAAAATGGACAGCTAAATTTTCAATAATTTTCGATTTTTTTGAATATTTTGCAAAATATCTCGAAATCTACCTTACCGATTTCTTATATTTTAGGCTTATGTTGTAGAGCTATTTCGGTGTAGACCAAATTTAAAAAATCTTTAATCGGTATATTAGTTTCCGAGATAATTGCAATTTGAAGCAAAAAAGACTGTTCAAAAATTTTCTGTTTTTTTTTTTTATTTTTCTTAAAAATAAACTAAAAAGCTAATTGAATAAACCAATTAAAAAAATCCATAATGCC